>NC_140585.1:1091137120-1091307120 GCF_964204655.1 Triturus cristatus
TCACGCGACCGCAATCCACTGCTGATGACGTAAGGTATTACATCACTGATGACATATGTGTCTTTCTGTAAAATAAATATTTATTAAATATGTATACCTAAAGGTTAAAGGAAAGAAAAATGGGTAAATAAGTGAATAAATACAGTGATGTAATATCTTACGTCATCAGCAGTGGATTGCGGTCGCGTGAGTTATAGTTCCCTTTACTAACTATAACGGGGGAATTTCATTGTTTTTTTACGAGGGAAATGTCCAGCTAACTATAACATGTGTGAAACCTATGGTTTTTTAAGTGAATTTGCAAGGTTTTTTAAATGCTAATTCCTAACTATAACGTGTGTGAAACCTATGGTTTTTTCAGTGAATATATATATATATATATATACATTACCTACTGGCGGTCGCCAGTAGGTAGTTATAGTTAGGACCACGTTTCCATAGGAAAACCTCAACATTCTATTTTGAATAACTTTGGCGCCGGTCGACGAATCCTCGCGAATTTCTCAAAATAGGTGGGGCGCTACGCTCCGCTCCTACCCTGAAAGTCTCGGGGGGATTCGTCAAGCGGGGGCTGAGATAAAAGGGGGGTCCCAAAACATGTTTTTCCCATGCATTTTTCCATAGGACCTTTAGAACGAGCTACAGCCCGAACGGCTGAACAGAATTACTAGAAATTTGGCAGAGAGGTAGTCCCTAGGTCAAGGAAGTGCCTTTTGTAGGTTTGGTGTAAATCTGTTCAGTAGATTCTGAGAAAATAGCCTTTAAATCAATATATATATCTGAGCCCGCTTACGGTACGCTTACCGTACGCTTACCGTACGCTTACCGTAAGCTTACGGTGGCGTGCGCGAGCGCGATTCTGATTGGCTCTTAGATCTTAGTAAACATTCGAATCGGCCGAAACCAGGAAGCGGCGTCCGCCATTTTGTCTCTCGCACTGAGTGTTGTTTATCAAACATGATGGCCAAAAACATGTTACGGGGCTGTTTTGACAACTCCCTCCCACATAGTCATGTTGAGGGAGTCCCCAAACATCCCCCAAGAGCAAAAACGGTTTTATTTTTTTTTCGGCAATTTCGCGGGGTACGCTTACCGTACGCTTACCGTAAGCTTACCGTACGCTTACGGTAAAAAAATAAAAATAAAAAAAACACTATCCACACTTACCCCACCCCCTGTGCTTTTGGTGGCCGCAGGCCACCAAATATGCAGGGCTTATTAATAGAGAAAAAAAACGTAATTTTGGCAACATGAAATTATAAAATCGAAATAAAAAAAACACTATCCACATTGACCTCACCCCCTGTGCTTTTGGTGGCCGAAGGCCACCAAATGTACAGGGCTTATTAAAGTTGATAAAAACCGTGCACGGAACGAACTGCGTTAAGTGGGCGCGCACGCCACAAATGGCGTAAAGTAACTTAGCATTTAAAAAACCGTACAAATTCACTGAAAAAACCATAGGTTTCACACACGTTATAGTTAGGAAATAGCATTTAAAAAACCTTGCTAATTCACTGAAAAAACCATAGGTTTCACACATGTTATAGTTAGCTGGACATTTTACTGATAAAAAACCAATGAAATTCCCCCGTTATAGTTACTGTAGGCAACTATAACTCACGCGACCGTAATCCTCTGCTGATGACATATGTGTCTTTATGAAAAAAAAATATTTGTAATATATGTATAGCTAAAATTTAATGGAAGAAGATATGGGCAAATAAGTGTCTAAATACAGTATTAGCATCAGCAGAGGATTACGGTCGCGTGAGTTATAGTTGCCTACAGTAACTATAACGGGGGAATTTCATTGGTTTTTTATCAGTAAAATGTCCAGCTAACTATAACATGTGTGAAACCTATGGTTTTTTCAGTGAATATACATATATATATATATATATATATATATTCACTGAGAAAACCATAGGTTTCACACACGTTATAGTTAGGAATTAGCATTTAAAAAACCTTGCAAATTCACTGAAAAAACCATAGGTTTCACACATGTTCTAGTTAGCTGGACATTTCGCTCGTAAAAAAACAATGAATTTCCCCCGTTATAGTTAGTTCAGCTAACTATAACTCGCGCGCCCGCAATCTACTGCTGATGACGTCACATATTACATCACTCATGACATGGTCAGTGACATCACTCATGACATCACTGATGACATCTCAAATGACATCACTGATGACATCATCCATTCAGTATGTGTTTCTTAATAATTTTAATATGTTTAATATATATAGGGAAAGGCCTGTTGAAGAATAAGTGGGTGTACAAGTGTGTATATGGATGATTTTCTGTGGTGCATAACTGAGTCTATAAGTGAGTCATTAAATATTTCTTACTGCACACTAGTGACTAAACTGTGTAAATGTCTGTATGTGTCTGTGTGTTGGTGTCTAAGTTGCTCCATGGTTTTATGATTAGCTATATGAGTGTCTTTATGAGTTATTGATTGGTTGTCTGAGTATCTGTATGGGTGCCTGTGTGTTTGAGTGGGTAGGGTGTGTGTTACTCTGTGCATAGATGTGTTTCAGTGGGTGATTCTATGGGTGCATGGTTTTAAGAGTGCATCTGTGATGGACTGTATGGTTGAGTGAGTGTATGTATGGGTGTGTTACGGATTGAATGTATATCTCAGTGGTACATTTGTGAGTAACTACATATGTGAAAGGCAGTATATATGTGTGTAAGAGTATATAAGTGGGTATATGTGAGAGTGTGACATTGGCTGTATGGATGCGTGTGTGCTTGTATCAATTATTGTATAAGAGCGTAAGAATGTGGTACTATTTTTAAGAGTAAGTGAACTTGAGTGTGTTTAACTGTATAGGTGAGTAAATTGGACTGTGTTTAATTACTTGCACGACTGAGTAGGTGTGTTAGTACCTCAATGGATGATTGGCGGTGTGTGAGTGTCTATATAGGTGTCTAAATACATATGGTAGTCTTGTATGGAGTGACTGTAAGTATGAGTGACTGTACAGGTGAATGAGTGGAGTTGTATGTAGACCTAAGAGTTAATAAGTGAGTATCTAGTTATTGGTATTTGATTACGAATGGTTTTGAGAATGTGACTCTGAAATTTTCAGTCGGTGTTTGAAAGGTTATGTTAGGGTGTGAGAAAATGTGGTAATATATCACATGGATGACATCATCAGTGATGTCATCAGTGATGTCATTTGAGATGTCATCAGTGATGTCATGAGTGATGTCACTGACCATGTCATGAGTGATGTAATATGTGACGTCATCAGCAGTGGATTGCGGGCGCGCGAGTTATAGTTAGCTGAACTAACTATAACGGGGGAATTTCATTGGTTTTTTACGAGCGAAATGTCCAGCTAACTATAACATGTGTGAAACCTATGGTTTTTTCAGTGAATTTGCAAGGTTTTTTAAATGCTAATTCGTAACTATAACGTGTGTGAAACCTATGGTTTTTTCAGTGAATTTCAAAGGTTTTTTAAATGCTAATTCCTAACTATAACGTGTGTGAAACCTATGGTTTTTTCATTGAATATATATATATACATATTTATTACCTACTGGCAGTCGCCAGTAGGTAGTTATAGTTAGGACCTCGTTTCTATTGTTCTATTGAGATAAAGATTTTTCTTTTGCTAATATCTTTGATGCCGGTTGACGAATCTTTGCAAAATTCTCAAAACTAGTAGGGCGCTCCGGTCAGCTCTGGTCTTAAAAGTTTCGGGGTGATTCGTCAGGCGGGGGCTGAGAAAAAGGGGTCTCAAAACGTGTTTTCCCAATGTTGATTTCTATAGGAAAAGTTGGAACAGGCTACAGCCCGAACTGCTGAACAGAATTACAACAAATTTGGCAAAAAGGTAGCCCTTGGATCAGAAAGAAACCTTTTTTTTAAATGGTGTAAATCCATTCAGTAGTTCCTGAGAAATCAAAAAAAGAAAAAATATCGCTATCTGAGCACCAAGGAGAGTTCGCAAACTCTCCTGGGCACGAGCTTCACTCTGATTGGCTGCCAACACTCTAATCCAGAATGTGTTGGCAGCCATCTTGTGACTCGGTAACCGAGTCACAAGAAAAGATTTTTAAAAAAGGTGAAAATCAAGAAAAGGGGGCAAGGTAGAAACATCCTGACCCCTTAGGCCTGCTCAGGGGGTCCCACAAGGACCGCCAGGGCCAAAAAAAGCAATTTTTTTGTAAAACGGCAGAATTCGCGCTTCGTTATTTGTAAGCCCCCGGGTGGGCCAGGTCCTGTGGGCAATGCCAAAAGATATTTGCGGGGGTCCCGCGGGGGCCCCCGCAGCCCCGGGGACTGCCACCTCCCTGGGGCTTTAGTCATTGTGTGTGGGGGGCACAAAGTCTCCCCATAACCCTGGGGACTGCCACCTCCCTGGGGCTTCCAATAAAATGCATGGGGGCTCCTAACCCCCCTCCCACACTGGCCCGGGGACTGCCACATCCCCGGGGCACTGTTTATTTAGATTCAGGGGGCTTTAAAAATGCTGGGAGGGGGGCTGCAGGGCCCCCCTCCTGGAGCCCTTGATGACCCTGGGGACCGCCACCCCCCAGGGCCGGCTCCTGCAATGTCTCGGGGTTCCCACCTCCGGGACATTGCTGTTTGCTATGGCAGGGCGGGAGCCGTGTGGTTCCCGCCCTGTCATAGCAAACTCTGCTTCGCTTCATGGAAGCGAGAGCAGGAAAACCTACTCTCGCTCCAATGAGGCAAAGCGGAATTGCCTTTGGGCAAGGGAAACTGCATGTCAGCAGCTCCCCTTGTGCAAAAGCAATGCCGGCTCCCGCAGGAGGTGGGGAGTTGGCTGGGACTGTGGGGGCATTGGGGCTCTCCCCACGGTCCCCAATGCAGAGGCCAGGCCCCAGGGGATGGGGTCCCCGGGGCCAGAAGTAGCCCGGGAAGGGGGCCACGCAGCCCCCCTCCCGCCATTGAAAAAATCATTAAAAAAAAACAAAAAGCAACTACCCGGGGATGGGGTCCCCAGGGCAGATAACAGCCTCAGGAGGGGGGGCACGCAGCCCCCCTCCATAAAAAAATAAAAACAAAGTGTTTGTGGCCATGCCCCGGTGTATGGGGTCGCCCCTTGGCACACTTCTGGTGGGGCGATGAGGTCCTCTTGTGTCCTGAGGACCTGAGGACACAAGTGGACTTCATTGTCTGAGCAGCAGTGCACCAGGATCTGCGTTTGCAGAGTGGTGTAAAAAGGGGCGTGGCCTCAGACCACCTCTCCGCAACGCAGCTCTGTGGGGCATACTGGAGGTACCTGGTGGGCTAGTTGGCCCCCAGGGACCCTCAGGACTCAAGGGGAATTAATCCCCCAACTTAGAACGCGCCAGAGGGCACATTTGCATAGTGGTGAAGAAAGGGGGCGTGGCCTAGTATGAGAAGTTAGCAATCCTGCTGTGTGGGACTTACTGGAGGTAATAGGAGGGGTAGCTGGCCCCCAAGGTTGATGTTGGGGTCTAACTACCCCTCCTGTTACCTCCAGTAAATCCCACACAGTGGGCTTGCTAAGAGGTGTTCGGAGGCCATGCTCACCTTTCTCCACCACTCTGCAAACGCGACTGCTATGTTATAGTTAGAAATTAGCATTTAAAAAACCTTTAAAATTCACTGAAAAAAACATAGGTTTCAGTAACGTTATAGTTAGAAATTAGCATTTAAAAAACCTTTGAAATTCACTGAAAAAACCATAGGTTTCAGGGATGTTATAGTTAGAAATTAGCATTTAAAAACCTTAGAAATTCACTGAAAAAACTATAGGTTTCAGGGACATTTTAGTTAGTTGGACATTTCACTCGTACAAAACCAGAAAATTCTGCCATTATAGTTAGTTCAGCTAACTATAACTTGCGCCCCCGCAATGCACTGCTGATGATGTCACATATTACATCATTCATGACATGGTCAGTGGCATCACTGATGACATCACTGATGCAATTTCAAATGACATCACTGATGACATCATCAAGTGACTGTGTGTTTCTATAAATCCACTGAAGAGATTAGAGAAGTTTTGGAAAGGGGAGGTAAGGCCGCTCTGATTATGTTAGACCTGTCAGCGGCCTTTGACAAGGTCAATCATGATTTATTGATGGACCGGTTGTCAACATGCGGGGTCCAGGGTAAGGCCTGGAAGTTGATAAAATCCTTCCTAACTGAAAGGTCTCAAATTGTGGCATTGGATGAATTCTGTTCCAGACCCTTCTCCTTGCCCTGCAGAGTGCCACAAGGGTCCTCCCTTAGCCCAACACTCTTTAATATTTATGTTTCCTTCTTGGCATCCGAATTGGTACTTACGGTTTCAACCTTACCTCTTACGCAGACGATAAACAAATTGTGGTTGCCCTGCATCCTGGCCAGAGAGTGAACATAGATAGTCAGTTTCACAACTGTATGGAGGCGGTATGGAGGTGGATGGCGCAAAACTGTTTAAAACTTAACTCAAGTAAGACAGAGGTTATTTTATTTGGAAATGACCCTAACTTCTGGACCCCAAGTTGGTGGCCAGACTCTCTGGGCACTCTTCCTACACCTACTAGGAAGGTAAAGAATCTGGGAGTGATTGTTGATGATAAGCTCAACTTTGGTCATCAGATAAATGCTGTAGCTTCAACCATCTTTTACACTCTCAGAATGATTAAGAAAATTCTACACTTCTTGCCAACAGACAGTAGGCAGACAGTGGTCACGGCACTCATCATGTCTAGGTTAGATTACTGTTATGGTCACTACCTAAACATGCAAGAACGATTTATGAATAAGCTGCAACTGCTGCAAAATGCAGCCGCTAGATTGCTTACTGATACACCCAAATGTATGCCTTTTGCTAATAAAATAAAAAAAACTCCACTGGCTGCCTGTGAGGAAAAGGTTGCACTTTAATGCCCTGTGTACTGTGTGCAAGGCTCTGCAGGGCACTGGCCCTGAATATCTTAAGCAGCGACTGCAATGGTGCCAGCCCATAAGAACACTACGCTCCTTGGAGGCAAAGTTGGTATCAGTACCAGCCACAAATAAAGCTTCATGGGGTGGAAGAAGCTTTATTGCTTGTGCAGCAAGAGCCTGGAATTATCTCCCCTTTTACTTGAGAAACTCCACTGATCTGCTAATTTTTAGTAAGCAACTGAAAACCTAGCTTTTTAATTTATAATTTGTGTCTATATCTTAATGCCCAGAGGAAAGCAGTTAGCGCCAGGACACCCTAGGGTAACCGTTTGCGCTTTAGAAATACCAATAACATAACATACCAAAACATAAAGTTTACATATGTTTTATATATATGCCAAGGTGTATTAAAGAATGAGTGGGTGTATAAGTGTCTGGATGGAGGATTTAGTAGGTGCGTGACTGAGTGTATAAGTGAGTGATTAAATGTGTTTACTGAATGCCGGGGTTAGTGACTAAACTGTGTGAATGTCTGTATCAGTCTGTCTGTTGTTGTGTAAGCTGCTGCATGGGTTGGTCAGTAGCTACATGAGTGTCTATATGGGTTATCGGTTGGTTGCCCTAGTATTTGTATGGGTGCCTGAGTGTGTTTGTGAGTGGGTGGGGGTGGATGACTCTGTGCATAGATGAGTGAGTGGTTGATTCACTGGGTGTATAGGTTCAAGAGTGCATGTGGAGACAGCTGTATGGGTGGGTGAGTGTGTGTATGGGTGTGTTGGTAAGTAAATGGATGTCTCAGTGGTACATGCCCAAGTAACTACATATCTAAAAGGCAGTGTATGTGAGAGTTGGAGTATATAAATGACTATACATGAGAGTCAGTGATTGTGAGAGTGGCTGTATGGATGAGTGTGAACTTGTATCAGTGATTGTATAAGAGAGTAATTATGCATAAGTATCTGTATGAATAAGTGAGGTGGTGTGTGTATAACTGTGTAGGTGAGTAAATGGAAGTGTGATTGGTTCTGTGCATGACTGACTAAGAGCGTGAGTAACTCTGGAGGAGTGGCGGTGTGTGAGTGTCTGTATAGGTGTATATGATAGTGTTGTATTGATGAGTGACTGCATGTATGAGTGATTGTATGGGTGAATGAGTGGATATGTGTGTAGACCTAGGAATCAATGAGTGAGTATGTATTAACTGGTATTGGTGTGTCTATGGTTTTGAAAATGGTAGTCTGTATTTTACAGTGGGTGTATCAAAGGTTATATTAGGGTGTGTGGTGTTGTACGAGTGAAATGTCCAACTACCTATAACGTCCCTGAAACCTATGGTTTTTTCAGTGAATTTCTAAGGTTTTTTAAATGCTAATTTCTAACTATTATGTCCCTGAAACCTATGTTTTTTTCAGTATATATATATATATACATTATCTACTGGCGGTCGCCAGTAGATAGTTATAGTTAGGACCGTGTTTCCATAGGAAATCCGCAACATTCTATTTGGAATAACTTTGGCGCCGGTTGACGAATCCTCGCGAAATTTTCAAAATAGGTGGGGTGCTCTGCTCCGCTCGTACCCTGAAAGTCTCGGGGGGATTTGTCAAGCAGGGGCTGAGAAAAAAGGGGGGTCCCAAAACGCGTTTTTCCCATGCAATTTTCCATAGGGACCTTTAGTCCAAGGTACAGCCCAAACGGCTAAACAGAATTATTAAAAATTTGGCAAAGAGGTAGTCCTCAGGTCAGGGATGTGCCTTTTGCATATCTGGAGTCAATCTGTTCAGTAGTTCCTGAGAAAATTGCAGTTAAAAGTACATACATATCTATAGCCACGTACCATGCGCGAGCGTAATTCTGATTGGTGGTTACATGACAGTAAACATTCCAGTCGGTCGAAATCAGGAAGTGTCAGCCGCCATTTTGTGTGTCTCGCACTGAAAAACAAAGGTGGAGAACGTGAAAAGGGGGCAAGGTAGAGAGTTGCAGACCCCCTAGCCTTTGTCAAGGGGTCCAAGAAGGACCCAGAAGTGTGAAAAATACATTTTAATTTTTTTTTAAAAAATCGCGGGGTGCGCGCACTGTGCGCGTACGGTACGCGTACGGCGGTAAAAAATCAATAAAAAAAATAGAATTAAAAATCAAATTTAAGTGTTTAGATGTTAGGTGGCTCTAAAAAGAGCCGTTGTGTTTATGAAGTGTTTTTTTGGTACCTACAAGTAAGTACCGATGCAGAGTCTAAAGTTCAAGAGGAAGACTCTGTTCCCTTCATAATTGAAATGTACACCGTCTCTTCTATAAATGTCTTGCATGTTGTAACGCAAGTTGTTGTGGTATATAGAACCCATACCATAGTCTCTGAGGAAAGCAGAAACAGACTTATTGACGTGCGTTCTTGCTTTGTCAATCTGCGGACAAAATTGGTTGGACCAGTTCCACTTTTGCCTTTGGCATATATTAGAATATACAAAGGCAGTTTGTGGAAAAAGTGACATCAATTGCACAAAGGTGTCCTTAATAAGCATTTCCAGACCTACCCCAGTTAAAGAGCCTAGGTCATTTCCACCACAGTGCACAATAATAAGGTTAGGCTCTGGGAGATGTAGAAAGGATTTCACCAAAGGCATTAATTGGTGCCACTTTAACCCTCTCTGACCAATCCATTTAATGTCTACATTTGGCAAAGCAAGGTCTTTCAAAATACCTCTTTTTTTCTGCATACTTTTCACTCCAGAAGACATAGCTATGACCTGCAATCCACACTGTGAACATCTTTCAAGGAGATCTGGATGCACTCAGAAGGTGTCTTTCAGTAGAATGGCACTATGAAAAGAAAGATAGTTGTAAAATGGAGGCTAACTTACTTTAAAAAAAAAAAAGAACTCATTGGCTGATTCAAACCATTTTACAGTTAAAACTAGGCTGTATGTTTAGATTTTTACAAGCAGGTTTTGTATTGGTTCAGAAAAATGTGTTCCCACAGAAGATTAGTTTGGATTTGCTGTTAGGTTTGAAAAGTCAAGAACTCTTGCTCTTTGGATTAGAAACATTGTGTGCTGAACTTCTGACCTCTCTGCTCACACCAGTGTTCCATGACCTGTTGCTATGGTAGCAGGCAGAAGTAAAGTTGGGGGTAGGGATCATTTGGAAAGGGTTGAAATTTGCAACCAATAGAAATGTATGTTTTCATTTGAAAAAATGTGGGAAGCACTGTGATTTGAAGTTAACATGTATATGTGTGAAAAAAGAGAGGGAAATTTTGCCATTTAGTGGTTCTGGTGAGAGGTGTACAGTTCAGACATTCTGGCTCAGATATCTGTATTTATCACACATTAACTTTCATGCTCCCTTTTTTTCACTTCTCCTCACTCTGCTTTTCTCATTTCCCTTGTGGTCCCTCAAGTACCTTTTTTAAAAAAAAATTTAAATGGGTGCACGCACGGTGGGAAAAAAAATAAACAAAAGTGATAAAAAAAATTTAAAAAAATTGTGAGGTAAGGTGGCTCTTAAAAGAGCCGTTGTGTTAATACAGGAACAGAGGAAGGAAAGAATGGCAATATTAAAAGGTACCGCACTTGTGCTGCTCTATCTTATTGTCTATTAGAGGAATACTAGACTCCCCAAAAGCAATAAGAGCATAGCAAGTATTGCACCGTATATGTACCCTCTGAAATCGAGGGTAAATGTCCAGAGGAGCAGAAGAGGGTGACGCTCCCACCGCAGAGGAAGTGCTCGGCTGAGCTGCCGATGATGTACTCGGCTGAGCTGCTGCGGATGTGCTCGGCTGAGCTGCTGGAGGGGTTGCTGCAGTAGCTTGAGCAAAAGTCTTGGGATGTACATCCCTAATGTGTCTGAACATAGTGAAGATTCCAAAAGAGTACTTCTTCTTGGGATCTCCTCTAGACAAGACACGCCCACAAAGTTTGCAGGTGACTTTTGGAGCATTGACTTTCTTCTGCCCCTCTGGAAATGTAAAATATTCCCAGACAAAACAATCATTCTGTTTCCTCTGTCTCTGTCTGATAATGCTGTCCTGCTCACTCCCAGAAGAGGACTGCTGCTCTGCCATTTTATCACAAAGACACTTCAGCTCCTTCTCCTAGGGAATCACAAGCAATAATGAGGGGAATGGGTGTGGTGTTGGAAGTTTCTGGAAATGAAAGAAGTTTAAACCAATGAAAAGTGTTGTTTCTGGATCACATGACCTACCGTGCGCGCTCCGTACGCTTACCGTACGCGCACGGTAAAAGTACGCATGTGCGTACGTAAGACGTGCGCATGCGCGTAAGGAGCACGTGCGTACGACGCACGTGCGCATGCGCATTAGAGGCACGCGCACATGCACGCACGGCGGTTCCTCGTAAGGAGCACGCGCGCATGCGCAAAAATAAAACGCGCGCATGCGCGTAGGAAGCCAGCGCTTATGCGTCGCAGACGAAGTACGCATGCGTACATAAATCGCGTACGCATGCGCACACGGAGCATACATATTACGTATGCGCACCGTACTTATAGCGTACCATGCGCATACCGTAAGCTTACCGTAGGCGCACGGTAAAAATTCCTAAAAACAAAATTTATATATAAAGGTTTGTAGAAGATATTAACTATGCTGTTCAACTATATCTAAACATTTTTTAAAAAAAGGTGAGCCATTCCATATTGCAGGATACAGTAAATCTATGATTATATACATAGGTAGCATATTGTTAAAAAAACAAATCTCAAAAAAAATATTAAATTAAAAAATTAGCATTTAAAAAACCTTGCAAATTCAATGAAAAAACCATAGGTTTCACACACGTTATAGTTAGGAATTAGCATTTAAAAAACCTTTGAAATTCACTGAAAAAACCATAGGTTTCACACACGTTATAGTTACGAATTAGCATTTAAAAAACCTTGCAAATTCACTGAAAAAACCATAGGTTTCACACATGTTATAGTTAGCTGGACATTTCGCTCGTAAAAAACCAATGAAATTCCCCCGTTATAGTTAGTTCAGCTAACTATAACTCGCGCGCCCGCAATCCACTGCTGATGACGTCACATATTACATCACTCATGACATGGTCAGTGACATCACTCATGACATCACTGATGACATCTCAAATGACATCACTGATGACATCACTGATGATGTCATCCATGTGATATATTACCACATTTTCTCACACCCTAACATAACCTTTCAAACACCGACTGAAAATTTCAGAGTCACATTCTCAAAACCATTCGTAATCAAATACCAATAACTAGATACTCACTTATTAACTCTTAGGTCTACATACAACTCCACTAATTCACCTGTACAGTCACTCATACTTACAGTCACTCCATACAAGACTACCATATGTATTTAGACACCTATATAGACACTCACACACCGCCAATCATCCATTGAGGTACTAACACACCTACTCAGTCGTGCAAGTAATTAAACACAGTCCAATTTACTCACCTATACAGTTAAACACACTCAAGTTCACTTACTCTTAAAAATAGTACCACATTCTTACGCTCTTATACAATAATTGATACAAGCACACACGCATCCATACAGCCAATGTCACACTCTCACATATACCCACTTATATACTCTTACACACATATATACTGCCTTTCACATATGTAGTTACTCACAAATGTACCACTGAGATATACATTCAATCCGTAACACACCCATACATACACTCACTCAACCATACAGTCCATCACAGATGCACTCTTAAAACCATGCACCCATAGAATCACCCACTGAAACACATCTATGCACAGAGTAACACACACCCTACCCACTCAAACACACAGGCACCCATACAGATACTCAGACAACCAATCAATAACTCATAAAGACACTCATATAGCTAATCATAAAACCATGGAGCAACTTAGACACCAACACACAGACACATACAGACATTTACACAGTTTAGTCACTAGTGTGCAGTAAGAAATATTTAATGACTCACTTATAGACTCAGTTATGCACCACAGAAAATCATCCATATACACACTTGTACACCCACTTATTCTTCAACAGGCCTTTCCCTATATATATTAAACATATTAAAATTATTAAGAAACACATACTGAATGGATGATGTCATCAGTGATGTCATTTGAGATGTCATCAGTGATGTCATGAGTGATGTCACTGACCATGTCATGAGTGATGTAATATGTGACGTCATCAGCAGTAGATTGCGGGCGCGCGAGTTATAGTTAGCTGAACTAACTATAACGGGGGAAATTCATTGTTTTTTTACGAGCGAAATGTCCAGCTAACTAGAACATGTGTGAAACCTATGGTTTTTTCAGTGAATTTGCAAGGTTTTTTAAATGCTAATTCCTAACTATAACGTGTGTGAAACCTATGGTTTTCTCAGTGAATATATATATATATATATATATATATGTATATTCACTGAAAAAACCATAGGTTTCACACATGTTATAGTTAGCTGGACATTTTACTGATAAAAAACCAATGAAATTCCCCCGTTATAGTTACTGTAGGCAACTATAACTCATGCGACCGTAATCCTCTGCTGATGCTAATACTGTATTTAGACACTTATTTGCCCATATCTTCTTCCATTAAATTTTAGCTATACATATATTACAAATATTTTTTTTTCATAAAGACACATATGTCATCAGCAGAGGATTACGGTCGCGTGAGTTATAGTTGCCTACAGTAACTATAACGGGGGAATTTCATTGGTTTTTTATCAGTAAAATGTCCAGCTAACTATAACATGTGTGAAACCTATGGTTTTTTCAGTGAATTAGCAAGGTTTTTTAAATGCTATTTCCTAACTATAACGTGTGTGAAACCTATGGTTTTTTCAGTGAATTTGTACGGTTTTTTAAATGCTAAGTTACTTTACGCCATTTGTGGCGTGCGCGCCCACTTAACGCAGTTCGTTCCGTGCACGGTTTTTATCAACTTTAATAAGCCCTGTACATTTGGTGGCCTTCGGCCACCAAAAGCACAGGGGGTGAGGTCAATGTGGATAGTGTTTTTTTTATTTCGATTTTATAATTTCATGTTGCCAAAATTACGTTTTTTTTCTCTATTAATAAGCCCTGCACATTTGGTGGCCTGCGGCCACCAAAAGCACAGGGGGTGGGGTAAGTGTGGATAGTGTTTTTTTTATTTTTATTTTTTTACCGTAAGCGTACGGTAAGCTTACGGTAAGCTTACGGTAAGCGTACGGTAAGCGTACGGTAAGCGTACCCCGCGAAATTGCCGAAAAAAAAATAAAACCGTTTTTGCTCTTGGGGGATGTTTGGGGACTCCCTCAACATGACTATGTGGGAGGGAGTTGTCAAAACAGCCCCGTAACATGTTTTTGGCCATCATGTTTGATAAACAACACTCAGTGCGAGAGACAAAATGGCGGACGCCGCTTCCTGGTTTCGGCCGATTCGAATGTTTACTAAGATCTAAGAGCCAATCAGAATCGCGCTCGCGCACGCCACCGTAAGCTTACGGTAAGCGTACGGTAAGCGTACGGTAAGCGTACCGTAAGCGGGCTCAGATATATATATTGATTTAAAGGCTATTTTCTCAGAATCTACTGAACAGATTTACACCAAACCTACAAAAGGCACTTCCTTGACCTAGGGACTACCTCTCTGCCAAATTTCTAGTAATTCTGTTCAGCCGTTCGGGCTGTAGCTCGTTCTAAAGGTCCTATGGAAAAATGCATGGGAAAAACGCGTTTTGGGACCCCCCTTTTATCTCAGTCCCCGCTTGACGAATCCCCCCGAGACTTTCAGGGTAGGAGCGGAGCGTAGCGCCCCACCTATTTTGAGAAATTCGTGAGGATTCGTCGACCGGCGCCAAAGTTATTCAAAATAGAATGTTGAGGTTTTCCTATGGAAACGTGGTCCTAACTATAACTACCTACTGGCGACCGCCAGTAGGTAATATATATATATATATATATATATATATATATATATATATATATATATATTATCTACTGGCGGTCGCCAGTAGATAGTTATAGTTAGGACCTTGTTTCCATAGGAAATCTGAAAATTCTATTTTGAATAACTGTGGCGCCGGTTGACAAATCCTCGCAAATTTTTCAAAAAAGGTGGGGCGCTCCGCTCCGCTCCTACCCTGAAAGTCTCGGGGTGATTAGTCAAGCGGTGGCCGAGAAAAAAGGGGGGTCCCAAAACGCGTTTTCCCCATCCATTTTTCCATAGGGACCTTTAGTCCAAGGTACAGCCCGAACGGCTGAACAGAATTACTTGAAATTTGGCAGAGAGGTAGTCCTGAGGTCAGGGATGTGCCTTTTGAATATCTGGGGTCAATCTGTTCAGTAGTTCCTGAGAATATTTCAGTTAAAAGTACATATATATCTATAAGCGCGCACTGTGCGCGTACGGTCAGCATACCGTACGCGCACGCGGCCGTGCGCGAGCGTAATTCTGATTGGTGGTTATATGACAGTAAACATTCCAGTCGGTCGAAATCAGGAAGTGTCGGCCGCCATTTTGTCTCTCGCAGTCTGAGGCAGTTAAAAACAAAGGTGGAGAATGTGAAAAGGGGGCAGGGTGGACAGGTCCTGACCCCCTAGCCTTTGTCAGGGGGTCACTGAAGGACCCCCAAGGATGAAAAAAACAATCTTTTTTTTTTCGAAAAAGCGCGGGGTGCGCACACGGCACGCACAACGCATCGAGGGTGCTCTGTGCGCGAAGCGCACCGAGCGCCCACAGCGCGCGCATGGTGCGCGCAAGGTGCACGCACGGTGCGCGCACGGTGCGCGCACCGTGCGCGCACGGTGAAGAACCTGAAAAAATATATATTATTAAATACATAACTTAGCATTTAAAAAACCGTACTAATTCACTCAAAAAACCATAGGTTTCACACACGTTATAGTTAGGAATTAGCATTTAAAAAACCTTGCAAATTTACTTAAAAAACCATAGGTTTCACACATGTTATAGTTAGCTGGACATTTCCCTCGTAAAAAACCAATGAAATTCCCCCGTTATAGTTAGTGCAGGCAACTATAACTCACGCGACCGCAATCCTCTGCTGATGACGTCAGATATTACATCACTGATTAAATATGTGTCTTTCTGAAAAATAAATATTTGTAATATATGTATAGCTAAAGATTAATGGAAGAAGACATGGGTAAATAGGTGTCTAAATACAGTGATGTAATATCTGACGTCATCAGCAGAGGATTGCGGTCGCGTGAGTTATAGTTGCCTGCACTAACTATAACCGGGGAATTTCATTGGTTTTTTACGAGGGAAATGTCAAGTTAACTATAACATGTGTGAAACCTATGGTTTTTTAAGTGAATTTGCAATGTTTTTTAAATGCCAATTCCTAACTATAACATGTGTGAAACCCAAGGTTTTTTAAGTGAATATATATATATATACCTTCCTCTTGTAGAAGAATGAGGCGCACTCACAAAGTGGCTGTGAAGAGTATTTATTGGTTTAGCTGCACTGGCAACCTGACGCGTTTCGCTCATCATTAGCTTGTTCACAGGTGTAAGAATTCACAGTCCATTTAAGTGATAAGCCACAAGCCATTTTCACAACTGTATTTCAGCCCATAGTGGACTCCCGGATGGGTTAATATTATAATGCATGCTGGGGCTTGTGGTCCAATACAATTCAATTAAAGCCCTCCAGTGGGAATGTCTATTTTCTTGCCGTATTTGTGCTGGATATCTCAAATAAACTTTGTGAATCTTTGAGGTGCATCAAGCCAACTTTGAGAGCCACCCTGATGCAAGCCACAGAGATCTAGGGTGACTGCCTTCCCCATGCCGCTTTTCACATGTCTACAAGTCAGTCCTCTTTCAGTGGGAATAGGTTCTCTTGCTGGTGGTGCGTGCCTTTGCAGTAGAATCAAGCAGCTTGTATAGAAACACCTTCCTTTTGCAGAAAAATGAGGCACACTCACAAAGTGGAAAACCCAGGGATAAGAAGGAGGAAGAGAAAGGCTGAAACACCGTCACAAAGGGATGCAGCATTAACCTGCAATAGAGAGATAAAAAAGTAGGTTGTGCCTGGTAGTGGATGAACGAGGCATAAGGTGGATTCAAGAGTACCCATTCGGTGCTGACATTTAATAGCACTTGCTGCAGCCTTCTGAGTCGAGCTTTTGACACTCATTCTTTAATAAATTAGGGGCTTGATATTTAAAATGTAAAAGGTGACAGTTGAATATTGGGTCAGAGGTATGTACAGACTGGGTACAGACTGGGTCGAAAAAAGAGTCTGTCTTTTTGTGAAGCAATTTATGTACTGATGGGTCACTTTGAAAACCCTCCATCAGCAGTGGGCCACAGAATGACCTGTTTAATGAGTGATAATTAGACAAGTCACTATTTATGACACACAGTGTTTGGCTTCAAATAGAGGGATGGTAGCCTGCAACAACAGTGGATCATTACCCCTGTTGTAGCATTCTGAAACAGGATTTCTTTTTATCAGCCTATGCTCTTTAAGGAGCTGGAATAATGACACACTCCTGTTTAAGAAGACAGGGGGGACTGCCCCCCCACCAACACGATTCTCAAAAGAGAAGCTGTCCGACTGAGACACCTTCCCCCTTGCATATCACCAACCACCTCCTGATACATCTCATTGCAAATCACAAATGGGAGAGGCTGCTCCTTTCACACCCCTCCTTTTTTGTGATTTGGAATGTCAAAATACTTTTTTGTAGTGTCAACCTTTGAGATTTTGCCAATCAAAGACTTTAAAACCGCAGAATGGTTTTGTACCCTTAGGCCAAAGCTTGGAAGTTTATTCTTTGCTTGTGCTTACTAAACGTATGCAGCGCACAGCCACCATACTTCTAAGATTCTTGCACAAGAAAACTGACTGTGCACCAAAATGAGAGTTTGATACTATAGTTTAACCCTGGCCCAGCCAGTGCTAAATTTGATCCGGTGGTTTACGCTGTTCGGCACCAGCAATTAATGGTCAACACTACACTTGTGGCAGTCTGCCACAATGTGGCGTTGTCTGGCTAATTTAGAGATGACTAAAACAACGGATAATTATTAATTCAATATACATTAAACAATTACTATTATCTACCGCCCGAGCCATTCTTATAGCTGTGGGGGAGAAATTGTCTGAATTGTCACACTTGTGGGAGTGTGATGGTCAGTATTTGTGTTGTTGTTATTATTGCCAGCATGGCAGGGGCAATATGTGGTGCAAGCTGCAGTGGCCTCCTGAAGAGAGCACTGTCACTTATCTTTTTTGCAAATTAGGCACTGGCCTGCACCATTGATAAATGGCTGTGTCATTTTTGACTGCATGCAATCATCTGAGACCTATTTTACACCCAAGCATGTGAAAGCATACACTGTGTGGGGGGACTTGGAAAAAGCTTCTCACACAAAGAATTCTGCACTAATCTGGAAGGTTGTTAATCTGCCATTTTACTCAGGCTAACGAAAGCCCTCAGTGGACACGCTTATCCCAGTTCGGGTTTGGATGGACCACTTGAACAGTATTTTCAATCCTGGCAACTCAGGGCCCGATTCACAGAACTAATTTAAGACACAATCCTAAACTTACTACCATTTTCGTATTCACAGAAGGCACTTACTCATTTTGGAATTCACAGAAGACACTTACTCACTTCGGTATTCACAGAAGTTAGGAGTCCTAACTTTAGGACTCCTAAATGCCTTCTGTGAATACCGAAAGTCTTAAAATTAGGATTTTTCCCAGTTTAAGAGTCCTAAAGTTAGGACTCCTAACTTTACTACTACTAAACTGAGAAAAATCCTAATTTTAAGCCTTTCGGTATTCACAGAAGGCATTTAGGAGTCCTAAAGTTAGGACTCCTAACTTCTGTGAATACCGAAAAGAATAAGTGCCTTCTGTGAATACCAAAATGAGCAAGTGCCTTCTGTGAATACCAAAATGGTAGTAAGTTTAGGATTTTGTCTTAAGTTAGTTCTGTGAATCGGGCTCTATGAGTCTATTTTAGAGCACGATGAGGTAGCTTTTGGCAACCTGGATTCATTTTCCAGTCTCAATGATTCCATCTTGGTTAAGGACACACATAATAATGGCCCTAAACTACAGCCCCACAGGGAAAGTCCCAGGGTCCTTTAGACATGTAAAGACAATACTGCACTTTGGTCTCCAATGTTAGCAAATGTTTTAAAAGTTTAAATTAAAGTGGCTCCCATTTTGTCTTAGCAATAAGAGGTGGTTGTTTCCATTTTTAGAAAGGGAAAGACACTCACCTTGCTGCTATCGCCCAATTTCTCTCTTAAATAGCTCTCTCGAAATTTTGGGTAGAATTATTGCCACTAGGCTTGAGGGTTGGCTGGAGGAAAATCAGTCTCTTTCTAAACTGCAGTTCGGGTTTCAACCCGGGGTGTGCAAAGTGGAACAATGCAAAATCTTTCAGCAGGTCATAAGCAAGTACGTCAAGGAAAGGAGAGGATCCATTCACCTAATGTTTATGGACCTCTCATCTGCCTTTGACTTGGTCAAAAGGTCCCAGTTGTGGGGCATTATGGGTACGACGGGTATAGATCAGGCTATAAAGGGATACATTGCGACTGTCTGATGAGGGTGAGGTATGGTCCTGAGGGTGAACTTTCCCCTACTATCAAATCTTTGCAGGGGGTTAGGCAGGGGTGCATGATGGCCTCCTTATTATTTTTAATCGACATTAATGATTTAGAGTTGCACTTGAGTAAAGCAGGGAAGAGTATGCCTATAGTGAAACCTAGTGCCCTCCCTGTTTTACTGTATTTCGATGACGCAGTTTTAATTTCCAGAACCTCTAACGGATTACATGTCTTTAAAATGCTTTTAATGATTTTATGGGGGTGGGGGGGTTGACCTTAAAGTCAACTGTAGCAAAACGTCTGTTATGTGCATCAGCCCTAAAAACACTAAAACCAGATCACTTTTCCTGGGAGTGTTAGAAAGGGGGGTTTCTATTTGGCAGGGGTGGGTACCTTTGTCCAAACAGGGTCCCTTGCTTCTAGTAAGGGTAAGGGGGATACACACCTGTTCACCCCCTGGGTAGCTTGGTACGAGCAATCAGACTTATCCCAAAGGCAATTTGTAAAGTATTTGTACCCAAAACAGAAAGTAAGACAGTGATAACACCACAAATGGTCACCACACCAGTTTAGGAAAAAGAAAGTATCTTTCTCTAAACTCAACAATACCAAAAAGACAAAAATCCAACATACAGGTAAGAAGATATGAGTTTAGAACAGTTATTTCGACGAGACAGCTTGTAGGAAACAAATAGCTCCACCTGGGACTATTTTGATGTTTTGACTGCAATAAATCCAAAGTACGCCACTAACCGTGAGGAGCGCGGCGTCGGGCATGGAGTCACACTGACCCCCTCAATAAACAGTATCTTTGAAACAAAGTCTATGATGCTGCACAGTATTGTGGAGGTGAGGCGTTGGTGCCGAGGTTGAGGCCGGCTCCCTGGCTTCCACGTGGGAGGCGAGGCATCATGTCCCAGAGGCAACAAATAGTTCTTAAACTCCTGAATCCCTGTTGTTGGAGACCTGGAAAGTCTGCTACCTGTTAAGCCTATTTTCACCTCCATCCACTGATGTGTGTCTTTTTCACCTTCTCTCTCATTTAACTCTCCCTTTCTTCTTTCAGGCATCATCTTCAGTTGTTAGTTGCAATTCTTGAGTACCTCACACCCTCACATTTTTCATTATTAAGTATGTTTTTACTCCCTTCATCATAGAGATTGGGAAGTGGGGCCTGCACCCTGTGTGAGTGTGCACTGCCATGCTACTCTTTTTCTTGCATTAGTTATTGTACTAATTTCAGATCTTCAGTTAACCGTTTCTTCTTCTCATTTCTTTCAAGCTTTCTCTGTGTCCTTTTTTTTTAAATCTCCTGATGACTACTTGTATATTCTCATGAGTTAAAAAACTGTTGGCTTCTACATTTTGATTAAAATTCAATATCTTCATGGTAGTTTCTCAAACTATAAACATTCAGTAAGAAACTAGTACTTTACTTTTATTGGGACTATAGGATTTTCTCATGCTTATTTTATATTTATTAAAATTCTTTCTTTAACTCATGTACTTTGCAATGTTTGTTTTTCTAGGATGTAATGTGTAATTCAATTGTATCTGCAAAGTATGATTGTTATATTGCATTTATTACATTGCTTGTCCTTATAGATAGTATGCTTTGAACAAGTTCGGGAACCACTGTTACTTCATATTCAGATTACCATAGGTGATCAGGGTCTTGTCTGCTCCCAAATATAAGATGCTACAGGAATCTAAGCTGGACAAAATCATGGCCTGGATGACAGTTCTTTGAGCAGAAAGGGAAGTATCCATAGGATCTTTTCAAGCCACTTCATAATGGCAAAGCACAAGGAGGCTAACTTGGTTGCTTGGGGCTTCATGGACAGAGTGGTCTACCCAAAATCTGTGTTCTTCACCTCGTTAGTGGGTACAGGAAGAGTCCAACGCATGGAAGGCCAGTGTTGGGGCCCCTAGACTTGGGGATTCCTACCCAATACATTGACCTTGGTCTTGTCACAGTTCAACTTTAGAGAATTGGAATGCAGCAAAGTGAGACAAAACCTGGGCAGGAGTTGAGGTCTTCCGGGGCATCCTGATTGTACGACAAAGAGAAAATGATCTGGGTGTCGTCATGTATAAAAATAGCATGAGGCCACAGCTTTCCACTAAGTCCCTGAGAGGGTAAGCATAAATATTGAAAAGCATGGAGCTGAGGGAAGACCCCTACAGGACTCCGGAAGTGAGCGGGTGTGTGCTAGACACAACATTTGTTGAAAAACCCTAAAACGTGCAATCTGTCAGGAAGGAGGATAACCAGGCCAAAGCAGTGCCCTGGAGACCCTGATGTGTCAAACTTTCGACATTACTGCTGTGAGGTACGGTGTTGAAAGCTGCACTGAGGTCTAGTAAGATGAGCTTGGCTGTACCACCCATGTCCAGGAGCCGTCTGAGATGTTCAGTAACTCCTAGTAAAGCGGATTCAGTGCTATACTCAGTTCTAAATCCAGACTGGGAAGGATGAAGGGCATTCTGGGCTTCCACAAATGAAGTGAGCTGGGTGTTTACATGCTTCTCCAGTATCTTGGAGAGAATGGGCAGCAAAGAGATGGGTCTAAAATTGGACCGATTGGATGGGTCCAGGTGTTCTTTTTTAACAGGGGTGCACTAAGGCATGCTTCCAGGATTTGGGAAGAAGCTCCTCATGAAGGGAAGGGTTCAGCAGCTCATCCAGAGAAGACATGAGGTGAGGACTCAAAGTGCTCAGTGTGGCTGGAGGAAAAGGATCAAGCGAGGAATCTGATTTAATGGACTGTAATAGGTCCAGAAATCGCAATATATCTAAGGGGGGCCGAGAGTGTTATTGAGCCAGCACCTGGCTCATCGTCGAGTGAATGTTTACCTTAAAGGAAGATGGGATGAGAGTAGGGAATGGGCTTGTGCTCCTGGGCTGCGGCTTGGCAGTGCTTGCTGAGGCTAGAGTGAGTTGAATATTTGAAACTTTCTCAACAAAATAAACCGCCAGCTCTTCACATTAGGTTTGTGACAGTGAGGGGGAGAAGGCCATGTTACTGGGATTGGACAGGTCTTGTTCTACTTTGAGAGTGTTTTCAGGCAGTTTTGGACTTTTGAATTTTTTTCTGAGAATTGAAGGAGGCACATGCATTTCTAAAGTTCATATGGTAATGGTTCAAGGCTATTTTATATGTTGATTTAGGGTGCTGATTATATAGCTTCCTCCATTCCCTTTCAAGTCACTTGCACAGTTTTTTTTCTTCCAGTAGGGACACATTATACTAAGGCATAGGAGGATGCTGCCTGGTCACAGATTTTAATTTGGCCGGTAGAATTGTGTCGAGGGAGGGTCTGAGCCAGTTATCGACCGTGGGCTGATCACGGTCAACCTGGTGTGCCAATTGGGGAGAAGTGTTAGATAAACATACACTGAGGGAAGGAATGTCGAGTTTAGCCCAGTTTTTAGCCATAACTTTAGGACCGGTCGCTGAGGGTCAAAAAAGAGGAGTAGTGGGGTATGAAGAAAGGCACTGCAATTTGCCTGTGCACAATAATGGCACAGGGACGTCAGTAGTCAGACCAGAGATGTTGGAAAAAATGGGGTCCAACATATGACCCACATTGTGAAGCAGCTCATGATCGGGTAGCCTCTATCCAAGGCACCCTTGCGCTCCGCAGCCAGAGTATTGATTCTAGGCGCATCACCTATGATTGCGGGAGAATCCTTAGGGTTGCAAGCAAATTGGCAGTGTTTGCAGTGGTTGCCGTAGCCTGAAGGATCAATCGACATGCCTCCGAACAGGCTGGGCAGAGAACATTTAGCTGGTTATGGCAGAGATTTTCCTAGAAACCTTGGAGTAGGCGGGGATCCTGGTGCTGGCTGGGCATAGACAGGCATGCCTTTGGCATTCCTTTGGTACGCAAGTGGCACGACTGCTGCACTTTGGCACTAGGCTGCCCTTTAATAGCGCAGGACAAGCATCGGCATGCTGTTCAACTGCGCAGGAATCAGTCCAAGATGGGTGCCATCAGAGCACAGCTGAAATGTACAGCAAGATGAGTCCCAGCTCCCTCTACACAATTGGGAAGCCCGCTACAGATCGAGGAGCTGGGAGAGCAAAGCAGAGTAAAAGCAGGTAAGCCCAATCATAAAAAGAGGCCAGTGAATTCCTTTTTAAAGTTCCCCCACGCTCCCCAGTATTTCAATTAGGCACAATATAAAATGAAGTTATCTCTCAATGTGGAACAATAAAAAATTATAAAAGAATGCCGCCAAAGCACGCAGCAGCAGTACCAGGAGTGTTGCTCCTAAGGTATCCTAAGGGCTGTCTTTCCCTAAGGTTCATGGTTGTGCATTTGAGTACACCTTTGTGATTAGAATGTAAGGCCACTCTAGAGTGGAACCACAGACTGATAGCTAGACTCATATAGAAATAGATGATTTAACATGTGAGATAATGCTAATTAAGGAGAGCTCAGATGCCATCTCAGCCCCTGTAAAATTCAATCTCCAAATGATTGTTTCTCTACTGATATCAGGGCATTGGAGAGGTGGCAATTAAGTGAAGCAGAAGCAGCAGTGATGGCCATGGTAGATGTGTCACAAGGAAAACCTGAGGAACTGAGAGAAGACTTTTTGAATTAGTGAGATCCAGGTAAACCATTTGTTTGCCTAATTTTTATGTTTACCTCTACTGATATGTAGGCAAGCTCATGAAATACGATGTGTTTCTTAAGTTAGATGAGCGAATTATATTAACATTAAAAACGTTTTTGCCCACCTTTCATTCGACTTTGTACTACTGTGGGCACAAGGAACTGTGCAATTCTTGACACCCCAAAATTTTCCTCATTCAGTATGCGCACATTTCGATGAATCAGAGACTTTTGTTTTGCAAACTAAGTCTATGAGCTTAGTTCTACAATGTCTGACTTACCTGCCCATGGATGCCCTAAGTCAGTTCAGTAGACCAACGTTTCGACCTACACAACCCCTTTCAACTTTCTGATCGATGTGGTGTCATAGTTTTCTAGGTTACTAACATTTCTGAAAAGGTTTCAGGGTTGCAGTGGTAATTTAAGCACAATCTCAACGTTTAGAGTATCACACACAATCCTTGAATTAAGTAAGTGGCACTTTATGGCGAAACAGTGTTTATTACAGCATTCTAATTATGTTGCATAACACATGAAACTGAACTATTTCAAATATGAAAATGAATTGTACTATTAAACAAAAGGAACTGCCATGGGATGTTCCTTTGAGCCGGTGATGGCAAAACTGTTCATGGCTCTATTTGAAGAGAATTTTATATATAACAATAATCCCTTAAACAACAATGTCATTAAATAGTACAGAATTATCGATGACATCTTCTGTATCTGGACAGGGACAGAAGATGTTTTGAAATCTTTCTTCAATTGGCTGAATAACACATTACAGGATATTACATTTTGCAGGGCCCACAGTTTAAACAATATTAAATTACCTATAGAGTCAGTTACGCACCACAGAAAATCATCCATTTACACACTTGTACACCCACTCATTCTTCAACAGGCCTTTCCCTATATATATTAAACATATTAAAATTGTTCAGAAACACATACTCAATGGATGATGTCATGAGTGATGTCATCAGTGATGTCATTTGAGATGTCATCAGTGATGTCATGAGTGATGTCACTGACCATGTCATGAGTGATGTAATATATGACTTCATCAGCAGTGGATTGCGGGCGCGCGAGTTATAGTTAGCTGAACTATCTATAACGGGGGAATTTCATTGGTTTTTTACGAGTGAAATGTCCAGCTAACTATAACGTGTGTGAAACCTATGTTTTTTTCAGTGAATATATATATATATATATATATATATATATATATATATATATATATATTATATATATATATATATATATATATATATGCCACAAGGAATCGCCTCACAGGATGCGCTGCATGGAAACGCCAGAGACGAACACGGACCCAGGAATAGGTGCTCTTAGTTTTTTATTTTACTCCGTAACCTGCACCACCGCCATGACGCGTTTCGACCTACTGGAGGCCTTGGTCACATGACGCTAACAAAGGAAGCCTGAGTATTTAAAGTGCAAGTGCGTGATAACGTGACATCAAATTCATGAACATAGACAACAGATTTAGACGTCGTAGTTTTGATAATCAAGGTCAACATTTTGCTTGCGATGCAAGAATTAGTTGTAATACATGTAAAATACATATTATACCCCTACAAAACAACAATAACAACAAAAGGTCTCTGGACAAAATAAACAACGATAGATAAACTTGTCTGAATCAATCGACCCGAAATTAGGGGACACCAAGTAAATAGGGAGCACAAAAAATAGAGAAAATATTTACATTAGAAATAGTTTCATTGGTTTTAAACAGCTGATGTATAGACTCAAAAATAAGGTTGTAAACATATTTGTAAACAATTTTTCACCTTAAAACCACGCCATTCCACATGTTTTAGTTTGCGTGTGAACCCAACAAGAATTTAAAAAAAACTGAATTCATGTCGGATCAAATGAGTTGCTGCCTGTAACTGGTTAAATCCATTCTAATTCACATTAAACTAAGCCCCACTAAACAAAGGAAAAGGGATTATCCGCTTCACTTCCTGAGACCTTCTGAATATGGCTACGTTCAAGAAAGTATTAAAAGTGCAATCCGAAAAAAAACAACATCTGGTATCTTAAGGAAAACAAAAAAGAGGAGACAGAAAAAAAGTGATAACTACTGTTCTAAATAAAAGGAAAAAACCTGAGGAAAGGTATAACGACACTCAACAGTCATTTAGAATCCGAACACAGGCGCGGAATAAATACTGAAACATGCTGTTCAGGATAGTTAAACAAGACAGATGTGGCGAAGGCAAGGGTTAGAGCCAAGTGTAGAAATCCTCGCTAGCATTTAACCCGTTAGGTAGTTTGGAGTCTAGCTCCAAAATGTACCGCGTCTCTAGTTTTCTGAGGATGGCTTCCCGATCCCCCCCCGTCTCAGTGGAGGCACCGAGTCGATCACAAAGTAGCTAAGATCTTTAAGGTTGCTATTGTGTTTGTCCTCAAAATGTCTTGCTACGGGGTATGATATGTCATGATTCGTGATCGCCCTCATGTGCTGGAGTATACGTTTGTGTGCCTGCAATTTGGTGCTGCCAATATATTGCAGGCCACATGTACACTCCAGCACATAAACCACAAAATCTGTCCTGCAAGTTAGTTTTTTAGTAATCCTACAGGGTGAGTTGGCAAATGGAGAAGAATAGGTAGTGGTGCTTCTGCCCAACGTACAAGTCTTGCAAGAGGAACATTTAATAAATCCCTTACTGGCTTGTAACCAGTTGCTGGTGTTACTGCTCAATTCAGCACTGCTCTTTACTAGCATGTCACTCATGGACCGAGCTTTCCGAAAGGTTACAGCAGGGGCATTAGGCATATTGCTACCTATTACTGGGTCAAAGCGAATCAACGACCAATTTTTCTTGAAGATCTTGCGCAAACAATGATGTTGACGACTATAGGTCAAAATCAATCTGGGGGCATCATTTTGGATGGATGTCAAACTGGAGGCCTTGCTGGAGATGGAATCAATATTCCTGGTGGTCGGGGTGAGGTCTCTAGGTTTGGACCTGGTACGTGCCACTGCTTTGTCAATCACTGCCGGGGAATAACCCCTTGCTAAGAACCTCAATTTACTCTGTTCCTGGGCTAAAGTGCAATGTTCATCCGTGCTGCAAATGCGTCTGATGCGCAGCATCTCCCCGTAGGGGATGCTACGTATAAGATGTTCAGGATGGTGGCTAAGAGCATGCAGCACGGTATTGCCCGCGGTTGCTTTGCGGAACAGCTTTGTGTGTAGATTGCCCTCAAGAACAAAAACCTACACATCTAGAAAGCTAACTTGAGTTTGGCTAATCTGAGCCGTAAATTGTAGGTTAAGTCGGTTGACATTGATGGCCTGAATAAACTCCAAGGCCGAAGTTTTAGACCCCTTCCAAACCACAAAAAGGTCATCTATATAGCGAAGCCAAGTAATGATGTTGTTAGACATGGCTTCACTAAACTCAACTTTGAGGACCTGCTCTTCCCACAAGCCCATGTGTAGACACGCGTAGCTCGGGGAAAAGCAAGCCCCCATAGCCACACCTCTTAGTTGTTGGAACACTGAATTTTGGAATAGAAAAAAGTTATTATTGAGACAAATGTTAATCATATCCAGAATCATCTTACAGTGGTCCATCAAATACATTGGCTCAGTTCTCAAAAAGTATTCAACCGCTTTGATCCCATCATGATGGTGAATACTGGTGTATAAAGCGGTAACATCCAGCGTAATCAACCAGTATTCATCCTGCCACTCAATGTCATTGATCTTCCTCAAGAAATCGTTAGTGTCTTGTATGTACGAAGTTAGTCCCTTCACGTGCTTCTGTAGGAAGAAATCGACGTAGAGCGACGTGTTCTCCAAGATACTCCCCCTGGCCGAGATGATGGGCCTTCCAGGGGGTTTAACTGTGTTCTTGTGTATCTTTGGAATAAGATAGAAAACCGGCATGATGGGATGGTTGACTTTCAGGAATTTGAATTCCTCAGTGCTGAGAAGACCAGTACTTTTCCATGCCAGAAGTTTGCTATAGAAATCGCCCCATGTAGCTTTGACCACCTTCCAATCACTTCTCTTGTAGCATGACCTGTCATTAAGATGCAAAAGGGCCTCATCAACATACAATTTTCTTGGCCACAGGACGACGTTGCCTCCCTTATCCGATTGACGGACAATGATGTTGTCATCACTTTGGATCTTCTTCATCAGTTGTCCATACCCATGGTTCCAATGCTGTTGGGTATGCCGAGCACCTTTAACTGATTTCTGTAAAGATTTCAATTGGCAGGTAACCATTTCATTGTATATTTCTATATTGTCATGGACCATGATGGGACTAAAAGTGGACTTCGGTTTAAATGGTGTTATGCCCGGTTTGTTGGTAATGGGAGCAACATCGATTTGTGATAGATTGTCAACACGGCCCTCTTCTTGTAATAACTGGAGGTCACAAAGAAGATTGTAGTCACCCACCGTACCTACTGGAGGACTAGAGGGAGTGACCAATATAGCACTTTGTGTTTTAGTAGCTTTGTCTTTGTTCAGTTGAAAAAACTTTCGAAGCTTTAACTTACGTATGAATTTGTAAGTATCTATGCGAGTTTGTGCATAGTTAAAGTTATCCGCTGGACAAAAAGAAAGGCCGAGGGCAAGGATTTTTTCTTCATTGGCACTTAGTTGCATGTTGGTGAGGTTGATGATAGCGAGGGGTTTGGAAGTATCATTCAATGTTTGCGAGTCCAACGCTTCTGACCTCTCTTGTTGTAGTTCTGCGGTCTTTGACCGCTGTTTGATCTTTCGGTGTTTCCTGCGTTCCCTTCGCTTGATGTTGTTTCTCCTGCCATTCTTGTATTCTGCACACGAGGCCTTAAGGTTTGGCGTCTATCGTGTCGAAGGCAATCCACCTCCTGCGCCGGGGTAAGCCTTGTAAACCCCAAATCTTTATTCGTTGAGGTTTGTTCATTTTCTGATTCACTACCGGGAATAGAACTAAGATCCGAAACGGAGGATGATGACTGTGCCCCGATTGTATTGCCCGTCAATTTCGATGTTGTGGCAGCCTGGCAAACCTTTTGTTTAAGAGTGACAAACTTCCTGGCAAATGTAAAGATTTGACCATTTTGATAATCAATTTTGTCCCTCTGAAATTTAAAGGCCTTGCGTTTCTTGATGGCCTCTTCTTCTTTGGCTAATCGGGTATGCATTTCATCACGGTATTTTTTCTCCAAATCCGAGGGGCCTAGTTTACTAATTTGTTCATTCAACTCCTCGATAGTTGTTTGGATTTTTAGGCGATCGCTTTCAGCGTACCTGACCAGAATTTTCAACAAGTTAGCAGAAGATTGTAAGTTGCACTCCGCCCAGTCTACTAGCATCTGAGGATCCGGATTCTCGTAGCTGGGTGCCAGCATAATGCGCAAACCACGAGGTATGCGTCCAACTTCCAAATAGCGAGATAGCGAACGATGTTCCCACCATTTCGAGGTCTCTACTCGCATGGCCTTTTCCAACTTCTTAAATAGTTCTTTTAGATCAGTGTTACCCACCCTGGGAACCTCTGCAGAACCGGTCGGTTCGGACTCAATGACCGGAGAATCGTCGAACATTTCCATAGCCGCCTCCTCACGGCTTCTCGCAGCGCTGGCGGCCATGGTGCCCAGGTTACGGATATTTGATACTATAATGTATTCACTTTGACGGCACCGCCCAATGTCGATACTCGTGAATGTGAATCAGCACACTTCTTAACCGGTCAAAAATGCCAACCCGCCTACCTTGGCAATCTTCACGGCCGCCCGTAACTCCGGCTGGCTGGCCACTGGCTCACGGTAGGGGTCGTAGCTGCTGACCGGGGGCTGTCGCAACCTCTCCGACTAGGAGCATGTAGAACTTCCGGAGGACCAGAAAGGGTGCTTCCTGTTGCTGAGCCCAGGCAAAGAAGGGGTCCGTGACTCTCCGTAGAAGCTGGATGGAGAAACGATAAACGCCACAAGGAATCGCCTCACAGGATGCGCTGCATGGAAACGCCAGAGACGAACACGGACCCAGGAATAGGTGCTCTTAGTTTTTTATTTTACTCCGTAACCTGCACCACCGCCATGACGCGTTTCGACCTACTGGAGGCCTTGGTCACATGAAGCTAACAAAGGAAGCCTGAGTATTTAAAGTGCAAGTGCGTGATAACGTGACATCAAATTCATGAACATAGACAACAGATTTAGACGTCGTAGTTTTGATAATCAAGGTCAACATTTTGCTTGCGATGCAAGAATTAGTTGTAATACATGTAAAATACATATTATACCCCTACAAAACAACAATAACAACAAAAGGTCTCTGGACAAAATAAACAACGATAGATAAACTTGTCTGAATCAATCGACCCGAAATTAGGGGACACCAAGTAAATAGGGAGCACAAAAAATAGAGAAAATATTTACATTAGAAATAGTTTCATTGGTTTTAAACAGCTGATGTATAGACTCAAAAATAAGGTTGTAAACATATTTGTAAACAATTTTTCACCTTAAAACCACGCCATTCCACATGTTTTAGTTTGCATGTGAACCCAACAAGAATTTAAAAAAAACTGAATTCATGTCGGATCAAATGAGTTGCTGCCTGTAACTGGTTAAATCCATTCTAATTCACATTAAACTAAGCCCCACTAAACAAAGGAAAAGGGATTATCCGCTTCACTTCCTGAGACCTTCTGAATATGGCTACGTTCAAGAAAGTATTAAAAGTGCAATCCGAAAAAAAACAACATCTGGTATCTTAAGGAAAACAAAAAAGAGGAGACAGAAAAAAAGTGATAACTACTGTTCTAAATAAAAGGAACAAACCTGAGGAAAGGTATAACGACACTCAACAGTCATTTAGAATCCGAACACAGGCGCGGAATAAATACTAAAACATGCTGTTCAGGATAGTTAAACAAGACAGATGGGGCGAAGGCAAGGGTTAGAGCCAAGTGTAGAAATCCTCGCTAGCATTTAACCCGTTAGGTACTTTGGAGTCCAGCTCCAAAATGTACCGCGTCTCTAGTTTTCTGAGGATGGCTTCCCGATCCCCCCCCCCATCTCAGTGGAGGCACCGAGTCGATCACAAAGTAGCTAAGATCTTTAAGGTTGCTATTGTGTTTGTCCTCAAAATGTCTTGCTACGGGGTATGATATGTCATGATTCGTGATCGCCCTCATGTGCTGGAGTATACGTTTGTGTGCCTGCAATTTGGTGCTGCCAATATATTGCAGGCCACATGTACACTCCAGCACATAAACCACAAAATCTGTCCTGCAAGTTAAATATATATATATATACTTATACATGTATTTATAAATAAAAGATACATGAAAGTGCACTGCTGCATATCCTGAAAATGAAATAAAGCACTTTACACCCTTTGAAACAGGATGTCGACGTCTTCTTGTAATGAGAAGTTTGTCTGGGATTTAGATGGGTTTCTTCAATCCCATCACGTCGAAGCTGCCCTGCCAGGTGTCTGGGCTCCTTCACGGAGAAATGTATTGCTGGTATGTATATATATATATATATATATATATACTCACCAAAGAACAAACATGTATTTCCACTACAACATTTTGGCTTCCACCTTCCTCAGGAGGTACAAGATGGTTTGCTCAGTAGCTGAACAGCTGACACTACTGGATTTTCAAAAAGCATCATGAGTGAAGATTCCATGTGGAATCAATGCAGCCCTGATATCTCTCAAGATATGCGGTAACCAGGGGGCATTGTCAGTGATGCTTAGTCCTTCTGGATGGAGTGATTTGAAAAGGTACATCCAGAAGTTTTCTGTGGTTTCCAATAGTTCTTCATTTAAGACATGTTCCACAGGGGAAACAACCTTTACAACGCAGTCATTACATCGCACTACCTTTACAACGCAGTCATTACAACACAACATCCTTTACATTGCATGCCATTACAAAGCAGCCATTACAACGCATGTCATTACGACACATGTCATTACAACGCATGTAACTACGATGCATGCCATTACAACGCAATATAAGGTTAGAAATGGGGAATAGTAATTTTTACCTCTCCCCTATCCAACACTTACCCTACTGTTGCACTCACTGGAGTGGGAATAGTCATTTTTACCCCTATACTATCCAACACTTACCCTACTGTTGCACTCACAGGATTGGGAATAGTAATTTTTACCCCTACACTATCTAACACTTACCCTACTGTTGCCCTAAAAGTAATATGTGTTGTAATGGTATGTGTTGTAATGGTATGCGTTGTAATGGAATGCATTGTAAATGTAGTTTCTAAAAATGTGTAGTGATGGCATGCGATGTAAAATCATGCGTTATAAGGATGTTGCAATGTAAAAACTGCGTTGTAAAGGCACGCATTGTAAATGTTTGCGTTGTATCGTCATACATCCGTTCCACAGACAAAATCTTCAAATCTGGTAGTACAGGGTCCACAAAGTTAAAATGATTGGCTACAGGCTGGTCACGTTTCTTATTAATTATTGATGATTTGTGGTTCCTGAATCGTGCACTGCGGTCATTAATTGTTTGGCATGCATATTGTTGTTTACAGCTTTGGCACTGAATCTCATAATGTAGGTTGAGCGGCATGTAAGATGCTGTCGTATTCCATAGGTCCATCTCATAACAGAGCTAGTTACTGATAATGTTTGTAAAAGGTATTCATAAGTGATGCACCGTTTGGAATTACAGCAATGAACACCTGCGTCTGTTACAGCCTGTTTGACTCAAGCTCTCACAATAAGCGATTGTAAACAAATATGATGCCTATTATTTCTACCCTCTGATTTGCTGAAAATTATATTCTTTTGCTCACACTATGATGAATCCACAATTTTAATGATAGTCTACAAGAAGATTTCCTATTTAAACTCTGAAATTTGAGTGGAGCCAGATAACTTTCTGATACTAGTGGGGGTGCTGTCCTATTTCTTACTGATTTTGCTGCTCATTGGGACTTAGCATATTTCTGATTTTGGCTAATTCTGTACTGCTCTTCTGAGATTTTTCACTTTATGCATCTCCTGTGTGCAATTTCTATATTGTACTTTTCAAAGCTTTTGTAATAAATATCTTCTAGTCTTCTAATTCATCCCTAGAACCCACTGATTGAGTCAGTTCTTATTCAGTTGACTGTATTTTTAGTGTTATGTCTTATTTCGGGACACATTGCCTCATGAAATTGAGGCTTAACTCCCGCGGGCAAATGGTTGAGGTGTCCTTTTTAGGGTGTAAAAATGTAAGGGTTCCCATCGCCCACACTGTTAGTTCAACACATTTCAGACAAGATTGCTCTTGTTAAGATATGAGAAGTTTAACTGGCTACAGATGAACACGTGCATACATTAACAAAAACGTAAGCCCCAGGACGAGTCAGCACGCTTAAAATCCAATAAGTATATTGAAGACGACAACCAAGATAATTTCAACCTCTCTCTTGGGTTGTAATTTATGTCTTCTCAGTATAGAATAATACTAGTATATATATATATATTTAGTAAATTATAATAATCATGTTGTGTGTATCTAACCAACCCATCGAAATAATAAGTCACCGAGATAAGTTCTGGTGGTTTTGCTATAGTCAAGTATAACTTGGTATCTTTTGGTTTGCAAATACAACACAGTACAGCTAATCATGAATACTTTAACAAAGGCATGCAGGAAAGAGCACGATTAATATTATTTAATATTTACACACCTCAGGCAAGGAAAATAAAATAAATACTGAATGAGGTTATGCTAATTTAAACAAAGCAGTCTAATTACCCTGATGCAAACCTAATACAAGCTGGCAACTTTGATGTGAAAGGTATTCATTAAATAAATAAGGAACGTGGTCTCCATGATAAAATGATTCCAGGTTAAGTAACATCTAGTCACGTTTCCAAACACCAAATTGTTATGTGATATTTACATGTTGTAAAAAAAACATCCAAAAAAAGCTCAATGTGAGCACCTTAAACGGATTCATCACAAGGAATATGGTGGACATTTAGGGGGTCATTACGATAGCGGACCGATCGCCACCGCCCTTTTGGCGGTGGCGATCCGCCCGCTAAACTCATCCGCCTGCATGACTTTTCCCCCCCGCCACATTACGATGGTGGGGGGGACCCCGGCGGACGGGAAGACCGTCTGCCGGTTTTCCGCTGGTAGGCAATCCGCCCGGAAAAGGCCAGGAATATGGTGGCGGTGCCTTGCAGGTACCGCCATCCATATTTGGATGATGACGGGGAATTGCCTTTCCATGACAGAGTCAAGGCAGGTGGTTTTGGCCCGTTGCAGGCCCCCGGGGTGGGGGGGTGCACAGGGGGGGTACCTATGGTACCCCCCTGCATTGTCATGGACATGGTGGCAGGCACCTCGCGGTGCCTGTCACCTTGTGCATGACAATGCACACAGTGCATTCCCAGCATTGTGGCGGGCAGTGCTGTGAGCACCGCCCACCACAATGCTGGGAATGGAGAATGGAGGATGCCACCGCCACGGTGGCATCCTAATTGCAGGTGCGGGATCGCCGCACCACTGGCGGCTGGTCCCAGCACCGCTAGGGTGGCGGACGGACTAAAGTCTGCCCCCCATCCTAATGGGCCTCATAATGTTAAATCAGAGCTAATACGTTTTACACTGCTCCTCTATGTATTTCTAGTACAAAAGCATTCTCAAGCAGTACTTCACTTGAAAAGCTTTTAGAATTTGATTGTTGTACGGTGAATGTGGATAGCAGCTGAATGCAGTAATACAGCATCCTTATAAACCCCAGACAGTGAGTCCAATGCCCACATTTTATCTCGTCAAGGAGGGAATTCAAGCAAGTGGTGCTGCAGGAAGAAACGTGATGTAAGGAGAAATAACGGGTAATACTCCATAAAGCGTTTCTCAAAAACTACGTGAATGTTTTCCGCAGGGGCATTTCCCATTCAAAGGGCATAGAGCAAAGGATTACAGAATATACAGTTAATAAAGAAACATGGCGCAGGTGCATTTCTGTACCTTATCGTGAGACATATAGGGCAGACGGTCTCACATTTAGTGAGTTTCGTCTTTGACAGCTGTGGTCTTTTGCTTCTTGTGCTCTGGGCCCCAACTCCTGAGGACCCTCACTAGCTGCTGGGCCTCGTTTAGCAATTGCCTTTCAGGGTAGCGAAGCAAGGTCTGCCTCCGGGAGAGGCCGTGAGCTCGAAAGGCAGAAACTCGACATTTAACACCTACAAATCAATGACCAGCCAGCGCCTTTTCTGTAAAAATTAAAAGTGTTTTACTACAAGCAAAACAAAACGAAATACTAAGCACACAGTTGCAAACAGGAAAACAATGTGATGTGTTAAAAAACAATAGGGACACCATGTAAAATGCCTCTCACAAACTACTTAGAGCACACACCAACAGAAGGCCACTGATAAAAAACAATACCACCATATGCACTCCTATAGCAATTCCTGTGGTACATAGTTATAAAGAAATCAGGGCTTGTGCATTTACCACTAAGAGCTCACGAGTTCAACAGTAAAACAATAGACTTTTTTGTGCATACAGATTTGTCACTTATATGGACATTTCTCACTTTATTGAATATTGAAAAGCTAGACCTGGACTTTGACTTACTCTTAATGGAGAACATTGCACAACTGTGGAAATATCAAAGAAATTCCCCTTGTTTTCTGTTACACCTGGCTGCCTAGCACACTATTAGGACCCAAAACACTAGTTGATCTCTCTCTCTCTCTCTCTCTCTCTCTCTCTGTCTGTCTTTCTCCTTTCTCTCTCTCCTACTCCTTTTCTCCCACTCTCTTTCTCCTTTTTCCTCCCTCACTTCCTCCTCCTCTTACTGTAATAGGCCTACCATTGCTCCTGGGTGGACCCCAAATCTCAAAACTAGGCTCAGTGCTTCCCTTGTACTTCTCAGGGCCGGAGGGGGGGGGGGGTAAGATGCACATTTACCAGCCCCATGCAGGAAGTTATAGGGTGTTACCCCAGGTCATAGTGTCTCTTTTGATGCTGTTGCCGTGGGCCAGTAAATCTTTAACTTTTCCTTTTAAAAGAAAAAGAGTTTTCTTCCTGCGCCTTGTTAGGGCGCCTGCATGCCTCAGGCAATATGCTGCTCTTCAAGCTCTTTGTTCCTATGTGCCCGTACTCTGCCTGGCGCTCTTCACGCTGCTGGGCAGGTCAGGCTACTTCCGCTCTCCTGGCGCTGCTGGCTCTACCTGCACGGGACAGGCAATGAGTTCAGTAGTACCTGGTGGGACTCAGGTGCCCCTTCTCCTCATGAGTGGTGATGTTCCGTCTCGGAGGCTCCCTGAGCCAGAAGTATAGAATTGGTGATCCCCAACATGTAAGCAGGAGGGTAACTTCAAAAATAGCACAAAATCACTTCTGGTCTCTCTCCTGGGGGATACAACTCATACAGGCCCCCTAGGAAAGAAATCACACACATGATTTGGCAGTCTTGGCCTGGTGGGTGCCTCAGAACCACAGTATGAATGCCATACTCTGTACTGATTATTCCAGATCTTTTGGGGTTTTTGTTATATGATTGTTTGCTTAATGTTCCTTGTGGAACATTCCAAATATAAGGATTACTACCAATTTTAGATATTGGTTCTTTGTGCTTTTTTAGAGCCCTTGACACTGTTACATCCTCTTCTGCAGAATCCACTTGTTGTATGAACCTGACTCTTCCTTCAAGTCCAGCCCAGATAGTCTCATGATAGGGGTGTCCTTAGCAGCAACGTCCCAAAGCCCTCAAGACCTACTGCTTTTCATGCCTGCATGCGCTAAACACCCAAGGGCATTCAGCCACTTTTGGGTGACCGGTCTGTCTAGCAGGACTCTCTCTGTACCCTTTCCTAGGCTACCCACAAACAGGACTAGTCCCCAGAAGTCCAGGGAATCTATTCCCTCAGCTTCTCAAACGAGTCCAACAAATGATTCAAGTACAAGTGCAGAGTGGGCTCTCTACAACCCTGACAATGGTCCATCCGCCTGGCAGGCCCATCCTCCTTCTTCTACTCTTCTATTTTCAATTGTTCCATTGAAACCTATGCAGGGATTGAAAAATGGTGGTAGAGAGTTTTAGAAGGCGGGAGTCCCCTATCCAATGCAGAAATGCCACATCACTCCTCCACGCCTAACTGCTATTTCCAGGGATCATCCTATTGGGCTGTTCAGCCATCCTACACAGTATTCTGAAAAGAACGAAAATAACAGCTTGAGGGAGAACTGTGAAACCTCTCTCCCACTGAGCTATGACCGTGATTTCTTCCCTGCAAGCTTCAAAGAAACCCTGCAGTGGTGGCTGGCGCCAGTGGCCTGCGTGTCCTTTATTTGTCCTACATGGAAACATTCTGCAAGTACATGTCCTGGATGTGCAATTAATCTGCTTATGGACATTTCACCCACCTCTTCCTCAACTGGGAGAAGGGCAATTTGGCAGAATGGGTCTTGTTCTAGGGGACAATTTCAACAGGCAGATGGCCAGGAGACAGACTAACTGGCTCAGGAGGGTAGCTCAAAGCATGAATTCCATTAAAGCTCGCTCAGTGAACCATGCACAATTTAATAAGTACACAAGGAAACCCATATAGTGTAAATGTGTCTCTTAATATGAGTTTTGTATCCAGCGACATAAGGGAAAAGGCTAGCCAACTGCTGTTCTACCTTGTGCCCATCAAAAGTTGCATTTGAGTCACACTTTATCGGAAGTGTACATTCAATTTTTACACAGATTCTTAGACTTCAACACAAAAGGGAAGTTTGTTTTTGGATCCTTCTTTGAGTTATGAGGCTTTTAAAGCCCACATTGGATTTGATATGGGTCCCCATCTGCCACAGTGTTATCTGTGCGCAGATCTAAGGAAGAGTCAGACAAGTAGTCCTACTGCTATCCTTTACGCTTTTGCACATGTATGAGCATGTTCTGTGCTCAGCCTGATATTGTCTTCCATCCTAGATGTCCACGGCAGCTCCATTTTTAACAGTAGCTTACAGTGAGAATGACTTTGTTAGTGAGATTCACTCACATCAGAGGTTGAAAAAACACAAAGGCACAGCAGCAATACATTTGGGGGTGGGGGGCAATTGTGAGGATCCGCCTTCCTGCACTTATCACCAAACAATTCCAGAAACATGGACTGTGATCTTCGATAGGAAATTTAAATCACACTATATTATTGGTAAGAAAGATCATTCAATAGATCCATGAGTTTCCTGACCGACAATAGAAAGATAAGGGTCTTTAATATTTTTAGCTAATCTATTTTCTGCTCAAGTATCTGGTGGTTATCTAGAGTCTGCAACAAGCTAATATTGGGCATCAAACTGAGCCTACTCGTTGGTGAGTGTTTGAAAATTAGAATCAATACTAAGATCATGGAATGGAATGGGATGGTAATATCATCATCATCCCGATGTAAAGATACGAAGCTTAAATAGATAGGAGGTGAAGACAGTCACACTCGTTGTATTCATGAACTGCAAAACTTACTTTGGTTTTCAAAAGTAGAACAAACTGGGAACAGAGAAAAGTTGCCTGCTTTGGCTAGCTATCTGTGGCCTTTAGATTAATTTTGCTATACATATATTATTGTATGCTGGTAAATCAGATTTTCCATTCTATTTGGCCTTGTGGACAAAACTGTATTTGGAATGAAACGCCAAAAATGGGACCTTCACAAACTCACTCTTAACAGTTAATGTCACACCAAATGCAAATGCAGGGCCACACGTCTAGATGAGTGAAAAGGGTAAAAAGGTAAACCAACAATAAAAGCTGAAATACAAAATGGCTTGAAGCAAGGTTGTATACTCACCTGCATCCTATTTTCAAAATATATAGATAAATGCAATTAAAAGAAGCAAGGGTGATTCGCTAAAATAGCTTGATAAGGATTTCAGTTCTAAACCCATACTACATTATACTACAGTTTGTAACTCCAAATGAGTTGAAGGAATTCACTGACAACTCTTCAAGCTTTTTTTCAAGATTGTTTCTTATAATCAAATCTTAGGACAACAAGGTAAGAGTCTTGAATAAAACAGTCAAACAGTGTGAAGTGCCTCTAGTATGTACCAGACAAAAAACATGGTATGTGATTACAGTGTGCCTGGTATTTGCACAAAATGTAGAACAAAAAATATTGTGATCGAAAAATATTGTGTCAAGAATATCGGCATGTCAAAAATATTGTTGACAGAAATGTCGAAGCTAAGAATATCGTTTTGCGTTGATCTTAATGTTGAATTAAAATCAATTTAGAAGATATTGTTGTATATAATATTGTTTGTAAGAGTTATTTTGTAAGTATTTTATTGGAGTGCATTTTACTTTAAGTTGTTAATTTTTTAAATATTTTTTTATTTGTTAGTTTAGTACGATAATTATTGAATTATGAATGCTTTGAAGTTTATATTTTAATTGCAGTAATATGTAACAATAATGTATATATATATATATATATATATATATATATATATATATATATATATTCACTGAAAAAACCATAGGTTTCAGGGGTGTTATAGTTAGGTGGACTTTTCACTTGTACAAAACCATTGAAATTCCCCCGTTATAGTTAGTTCAGCTAACTATAACTTGCGCGCCCGCAATGCACTGCTGATGACGTCATCTCTTACATCACTCATGACATGGTCAGTGACATCACTCATGACATCACTGATGACATCTCAAATGACATCACTGATGACCTCACTGATAACATCATCCTTGTGATAGAGTGGCAGACCTCCTCTCACCCTAATATAACCTTTGATACACACATTCAAAAATAGAGACTAAAATGTTCAAAACAATGGACATACCAATACCAGTTACAACAACCTCTTCAGTAATTCTAAGATCCACATACATATCCACTCATTCACCAACAGTCCTATACAGTCACTCATACATGTACTCACTCATCATATGTACTCATACACCTATACATCCTGTTACACAATGCCACTCATCCATAGAGTTACTCACACACATAGTCACTCATGCTAATAAAGAATCAAACATACATTTACTTGCATATACAGTTATACACACACCACCACACTTACTTCTACGGAAATTTACACATACTTAGTCTTTTAAACAATCACTTATAGAAACACATACTTATTCATACAGGAACTCTTTCAATCTCTCACTCTCACATATACTCACTTATATACACCAATAGTCACATATACTAGTTTAAAACATATGTAGTTACTCATAAAGACTCTATTGAGACAGTCATTCACTCACTAACACACCCATACACACACTCATCCACCCATACAGTCCTGCACACATGCTGTCTTCAACACATACAAACAGTGAGTCACTCATTCATGCACCTATGCACTACGTAATACCCCCACCGAACCATGCAGACACTCAGACTGATACTCAAAAAACCAACTAATAACCTATATAGACACCCATGTAGCTACTCACCAACCCATGCAGCTACTTATACACAAAGTGAGAGACTGATACAGATATTTACATATTTAAACATTACTCACTAAGCCATGTATTCACTATGATACACTTAATCAGTCAGTTACACAATCAATTTTTCAAAAACAAATCATCCATTTAGACACTTATATACCCATTTATTCTTCCATCGACCTTGAGATATACATATAAAACATATTTAATTTTCAGAAACACACACATTCACTGGATGATGTCATGAGTGATGTCACTGACCATGTCATGAGTGATGTAATATGTGACGTCATCAGCAGTGCATTGCGGGAGCGCGAGTTATAGTTAGCTGAACTAACTATAACAGGGGAATTTCTATGGTTTTGTACGAGTGAAAAGTCCAGCTAACTATAACGCCCCTGAAACCTATGTTTTTTTCAGTGAATTTCTAAGGTTTTTTAAATGCTAATTCCTAGCTATAACGTGCCTGAAACCTATGTTTTTTTCAGTGAATATATATTCATTAATTTATTAGCCCTGGGGACCCCATCCCCCAGGGCCTGCACCCTAAATTTTTTTGTTGAAAAAAATTAATTTGGCCCTCCCAAGGCCTTAATCGGCCCCGGGGACCCCAACCCCCAGGTCATGGCCTTTTTAAATTTTTTTTATTCTTTAGGAGGGGGGATGTGTTGCCCCCCTCCTCAGGCCACTTATGGCCCCGGGGACCCCATCCACCGGGGCCGGCCTTTGTTTTTTATTTAAAAAAAAAAATATATATATATTTATAGAAACACCTAGGACATGCTGGACAAACCGTATGTACCTATCACCATGACGATTTGCGTGATATTCATTAAAAGGTGTTTATGCATACAATGAATCCAAGTGGAATGTATTCACACCGCTAGTGAAGCTCTGACATGTCTGACACCCTACCGTGCCTAATCCCGGCGCCCCCGCTGGTGGGTACTCTCTAAGTAGACACCCTTGTTGTTTATTTATACAAACATGGGTAGCTATTGACGGGCACATTTAATACACATGCACACCAAGCCATTCAAAGGGGATTCGACAAAAATTCAACCAAACTATGCAAGAAACCTCCTCACGGTTAATAAAACACACATCCACCGCCGGATGTGTAATACTTTTTATTTTACTCTCTGGAAAGGAGACAAACCTCACTTGAGAGTCACAGCGTGCTCCTAGCTGAGCCCAATGCTGTGTTACACCCACCAGTGCCCGCCGAGTGCCACACACCTCTGTGTTGTATTCCACCAGCTAGTGCGTATACTATGACACTCTCTAGCCCACTGTAACACCACCCCGTGAATATGTCATGCCACACTTGCCTTCGCACGGGTTATATTGCCCCATCTAATGTGCCTTCCTCGATGCCTATGTTATAAAGCACAGCGCTATGCCATACATATTACAATCTGGGATCCATATCTTTGTCACTGTGCATATGCAATGTTACACTACCCAGCACATATTTTATATTACAACTTTAGAGACTACTTAGGTTACACAACACTGCCCTGTGCATATTACACTCCAAGGCGCTTATAAAAAAGCAAGCGCTAGTGCCTGTGCTATCTCGCGCTCTCCATTGAATATGTCATTGCGCACAATGTATTGCATATTATATTTCACGCCCCGGTTCATCTTATATCACACTTTTTGGTGCATAGTTTATACCATATACTATATCTAGTTTTCATTTTCAATCGTGCTCTCAGGACTATGTTCTATATAACACTGCGTCCACCTACCCTTTTCACGGGCATTACATTTTGCGATGGGGGGTGGAGGGTCAGGGGATGTTTCTGCCAAGTGAGCCCGGAGTCACAGTCCCAAACTTCCTCTTCTTCCTGAATAAAAGTGAGATTATGCTGCATACTTGTTCATATTTTAAGTAGTTCGCACAGACACACATTTTAAAAACAATAAAGTTCCTAATACCCACCTTCTATGAACAGTTAGCTTGCTGCCCCATCCACCTCCTCCCTATCCTCTGTTGTCTGAATCCATGGACTAGCCTCCTCCCTCCTGCCATGCATGGTCTAATGTGCTGCCACTGCCCTGCATTTAGCATGATGTACCAGTCCACTCATCCTGCCCTCCATGGTGTGTCTTGTTTCTAGTGCCCATCCTACCTGACCTCCATGGTCATCTTGCTGCTCCTGCCCTGCCCCCTTGCCCCCAGCCCTCTGTTTCCATGTGCAGACCCCTATTCCCTCCCTCCTGGCTTGTCGGTTCCATTGTAATGCCCCTGATCCGTCCCTCCTGCCCTTTATGGTCTGTTATGCTGCAGCTTTCTCTCCTGTCTGTCCATTATGGTCAGCTAGCTACCATTGCCTCTTTCCCCTCTGTTGTCTGTTGTCCATGTGCATGGTCCTGTCCCCTCCCTATTGCTTTCTATGGATTGTTGTGCTGCACTCCCGTCCCGCATGCCCTGTGTGGTGTATTGTGCTGCTGCAAACCCTGATGCCTGCCCTGTAGGGTCAGTTTGGTGCACCTCTCAATGTCCCTCCTGTCCTCTGTTATCCGAGTCCATGTCCCTACCCCAATTCCTCCTGCCTACCATGATCCAATGTACCATACTTGTGAACATTTTGAACTTGGTAAGAGGGAGATTTTGAAATAAAACTGGGGTATTGATTTTCCCCTTTGAGTTACATTGAAAAAGAGAAGATTGTAGACAGGAAACAGATCAAGTAAAGCCCATTTGAGCTTAAAAACATTGGACGTTTCCTGGCTGAAACGGGTCTGTTGGCATGTATGGTTGTATGACCACTGCCTCTTCCTTCTGCCCACAATGGTCTATTATATTGCCACAGCCTCTCTTGCCAGTCCTGTATTGTTGGTTTGTTGTCCCTGCCCCCCTTTCCACTGCCCTCCATAGTCTGTTGTGCTGCCACTGCCCTTCCTGCCTGCCTAGTGTAGTCAAATTGTTGCCTCTGCACTCTCCTACCTGCCTTCAATTTTCAGAGTCCGTGCCCCTGGCCTCTGCCTCTCAACAGTATCCCAGTGAACAACTAGATTGCTAACATTCTATATTTATTACAAAAGTGTGGAATGCCTGACGTCATCTTGATGTAATCAAAACTGTAATGCCTAGAGCATTTCCTTTAGAAATTACATATACGAGAGGGTCTTATTTGCATCAAAATTATGGTTAGTGCTCTAAAAAACTAAAATGAGGACATATTTTCTGAGTTTCCAAATAGCGACAAAGAACTTTTAAATTATTTGTAATCTTAGTTTTTTTATCCAGTTGACCACTTGATTAAATGTTGCATCCAAGGGGAGAGGGTGTGGTGTTACTTCCAGAGCTGCAGACTTTGCAACTGGGGAACCAGGTTGGAGTTTCTGCTTCAGCTCAACATTCTGTGATTCTGGTCAAATCACTTAATCTCCCCATGTCTACAACCAAAATGAATTTGATCTTGTGTGATGTAACCAATGTTTATGTAAAGCACTCCAATACCTGACAAGTCTGCACTATATAAAACTGCAAATACACAAAAAATAAGTGTTTTGCACACTTCTGTCATTGGGCTACATTTGGGCTACATCTGGGTGATATTTGGGCTACATTTGGGCTCTTTTGTCTCTGGTGGCCATTTTAGGAAATTTATTTGTTATGAAGTTTCCTATATAAGTGTCTGTATGAGTTATTGATTGCTTGTCTCAGTATCTGTATGGGTACCTCAGTGTTTGTGTGGGTAGGGTGTGTGAGACTCTATGCATAGATGTGTGAGTGGGTGATTCTATGGGTGCATTGTTTTAAGAGTGCATCTGTGATGGACTGTATGGTTGAGTGAGTGTATGTATGGGTGTGTTAGGGATTGAATGAATATCTCAGTGGTACATTTGTGACTAACTACATATGTGAAAGGCAGTATATATGTGTGTAAGAGTATATAAGTGGGTACATGTGAGAGTGTGTGATTGTGAGAGTGGCTGTATGGATGAGTGTGCTTGTATCAATGATTCTGTAAGAGTGTAAGAATGTGATACTATTTTTATGAGTAAGTGAACTTGAGTGTGTATAACCGCATAGGTGAGTAAATGGGAGTGTGATTATTTGCATGACTGAGTAGGTGTGATAGTACCTCTATGGATGATTGGTAGTGTGTGAGTGTCTATATAGGTGTATTAATGCATATGTTAGTTTTGTATGGAGTGACTGTAAGTATGAGTGACTGTACAGGTGAATGAGTGGAGGTGTATGTAGACCTAAGAGTTAATAAGTGGGTATATAGTTATTGGTATTGCAGTATGTATGGTTTTGAGAATTGAACTCTTAAATTATGAGTCGGTGTATCAAAGGTTATATTAGGGTGTGAGAAGATGTGGTAATTTATCACATGGATGACGTCATCAGTTATGTCATCAGTGATGTCATTTGAGATGTCATCAGTGCTGTCATGAGTGATGTCACTGACCATGTCATGAGTGATGTAATATGTGACGTCATCAGCAGTGGATTGCGGGCGCGCGAGTTATAGTTAGCTGAACTAACTATAACGGGGGAATTTCTTTGTTTTTTTACGAGTGAAATGTCCAGCTAACTATAACGTGTGTGAAACCTATGGTTTTTTCAGTGAATTTGCAAGGTTTTTTAAATGCTAATTCCTAACTATAACGTGTGTGAAACCTATGGTTTTTTCAGTGAATTTGCAAGGTTTTTTAAATGCTAATTCCTAACTATAACGTGTGTGAAACCTATGGTTTTTTCAGTGAATTTGCAAGGTATTTTAAATGCTAATTTATGAATGTTGTATTATATTTTTTATTTATTTATTTTACAATATGATACCTATGTATATAATTATAGATTTACTGTATCCTGCAATATGGAATTGCTCAGCTTTTTTTTTTTGATTTTAGATATAGTTGAACAGCATAGTTAATATCTTCTATAAACCTCTAAAACCGTACACGTACGGTACGCGTACAGTACGGTACGCGTATGGTGCGCGCACGTGGCTTGCATGCGTACGTGCTCCGTGTGCGCATGCGTACGTGATCCACGTGCGCATGCGTACTTCGTGCGTGATGCGTACGCGCGTGCTCCGTACATGCATGCGCGTGCTCCTTTCGTGCATGCGCGCGTGCTCCGTACGCGCATGTGCGCGTGCCCCATTTGCGCGTGCTCCATGCGCGCGTGCTCCGTACGCGCTTGCTCCGTATGCGCATGCGCATGTGCTTCGTACGCGCGTGCTCCGTACGCGCATGCGCGCGTGCTACGTACGCGCATGCGTGTTTGTACCATGCGCGCACCGTACGGTGTGCGCACAGCAATTCATGTGATCAAGAAACAACACTTTTCATTGGTTTATAGTAGTTTCAGGTCATGTGATTAAGAAGCAACACTTGTCATTGGTTTTTATTAGTTTCAGTTCCAGAAACTTCCAACACCACACCCACTCCCCTCATTATTACTTCTGATTCCCTGGGAGAAGAAGCTGAGCAGCTTTTCTAGTACTTCAGTACTTCAGAATGGCAGAGCAGCAGTCATCTTCTGGGAGTGAGCAGGAGACCCTTGTGAGACAGAGACAGAGGAAACAGAAAGACTCTTTTATATGGCAATTTTTTACATTTCCACAGGGGTAGAAGAAAGTGAATGCTCCCAAAGTCACCTGCACTCTTTGTGATCGTGTCTTATCAAGAGGAGATCCTAAAAAGAAATACTCTTTTAGTATCTTCACTATGATCAGGCACGTTAGAGATGTACATCCTGTGGCTTATGCTCGAGCTGCTAGAGAAAACCCTCCAGGAGCTCAGCCGAGCACATCCGCAGCAGCTCAGCCGAGCACATCATCGGCAGCTCAGCAGAGCACTTCATCTGCAGCGGCAGCTTCACCTTCTTCGGTTCCTCTGGATATACACCCTCTGTTTGAGAGGGTGCATATGCGGTGCAACTTGTGTTATGCTCTTATCTCTTATGCGGACACCAACATTCCGCTAATAGAGAGGAACATACAGCAGCACACGTGTGACACCCTATAATTTTTGCCATGTCTTTTTTTTCCTCTGTCCCTCAATTAACACAACAGCTCTTTTTAGAGCCACCTAACATCTAAACACTTAATTTTTTTTTTTAAATCTATTTTTTTTGTGTTTTTTCCCCCGCCGTGCGCACACGGTACGCGGACCCCGTGATTTTTAAAATATTTTTTTTTTTTGTGACCTAAGGGGTCTCTCTTCTGCCTCTAAAACTCAAAATGGCGGCTGGGGGGGTGCGCGCACCGTGCGCGCACCCCGCGATTTTTTGAAAAAAAATAAAATGTTTTTTTCACCCTTCAGGGTCCTTCAGGGACCCCCTGACAAAGGGTAGGGGGTCAGGAATTCTCTACCCTGCCCCCTTTTCACGTTCTCCACCTTTCTTTTTCCCTGTCACACACACAACACACAAAATGGCGGTCGACACTTCCTGATTTCGACCGATTCGAATGTTGACTGTCATGAATCCACCAATCAGAATTACGCTCGCGCACGGCACCGTGCGCGTATCGTGCGCGCACGGTGCGCGTATCGCGCGCACGGTGCGCGGCTATAGATATGTATGTGCTTTTAACTGCAATTTTCACAGGAACTACTGAACAGATTAACACCATATATGCAAAAGGCACATCCCTGACCTGAGGACTACCTCTTTGCCAAACTTCAAGTAATTCTGTTCAGCCGTTCGGGCTGTACCTTCGACTAAAGGTCCTATGGGAAATTGCATGGGGAAAACGTGTTTTGGGACCCCCCTTTTTTCTCGCCCCCCGCTTGACGAATCACCCCGAGACTTTCAGGGTAGGAGCTGAGCGGAGCGCCCCATTAGTTTTGAAAATTTCACGAAGATTCGTCAACCAGCGCCAAAGTTATTCAAAATAGAATTTTGAGATTTCCTATGGAAACACGGTCCTAACTATAACTATCTACTGGCAACCGCCAGTAGATAGTATATATATATATATACGTACATATCACTTCTTTCCAGCAGGGCTCCAAATTGACAGGAAACCAAAGGATGGACACAGACCCATAGTAGGTGCTTGCGGTATTATTTATTATCCATATGTCGTCGATACGCGTTTCGGCTCGGGCGAGCCTTGTTCACTCAACATGGATTCATTTTGTGCGTAAATTTAAAGTGACCGTGCATGAAAACGTAATACCCCACGTGGTGTCAGATCAGAGTAGACATAGACAAAACACTAGCGTGTACTAACATGTATCAAAGCAATTTTATAAATACAGTTAGGAATGGACGATACAAGTAATGTAAACATCCTGATTTGATATACTGAAATTATATATAAAAAACTCATCCCGCTAGAAGTGTTACGTCAAGAGTCATAAAAATAAACCTCAAAGTTGACCGAGGGTAAAAGGGGTTAAGCATGTGCAAATAACAGTGCTTGATGTGAATTAACATATGTGCATTAAAAATCTACTTGTTCTGCTATGTAAACGGAGAACAATAGATAAACCAAATTGAAACATAGCGAGCAACAATGAGAAAATGCTGGTGGTGTACCAGAGATTTTGAAATTTTACATATAGGTAATTACTGTGAATCTCTACTGACAAATCAATGTAAAATACAGTTTGAAAGACCCGTAATGGCATAGTATCCCAAAATGTAAAAACATCACACATCAAATGTAAGGTATCAGATATCAAACATCCTAGGAGGGGGGACAAAAGACATATAAGATTAAAAGCCAAAAGTTTGAATCAGGAATTTCATAGACATATGCTCAGAATAGTCATATAAGCAGATCAACAAAAGGATAATCAATTACCACATGTTGTATCTGACATGACAGGCTAATGATCCATATAGGAAGATTACTCGTTGGAGTACCCAATTACACAGTCACCCATATATACATTGGAAGGAAGGGGATGTGCAAAATGCAAACAATAAATATATGAATATAAATACACACATATAAATATAACCTCATAAATATATAAATATATAAATATATAAAAATATAAAAATATAATAAGATCTCAATTGGTAAAAGAAAGATCTAATGGGTTATACAGGTTGACTTCTCTACCTTATAGACCGGGCGAATGTTACGTGGGCAGCCTGTAGTGAATCCGGATAAAATATCCAAAAAATGTCTAAAAAGCATATTTGAATGTGTAAGAATTCCTATGGCTAAGATCCCAAAAATTGCTACTTCTGGCGAATGAAGGAGAAGGGTTATCCACCTGCTCAAAGGCAGGTGTACAGGTCTTCTGTCACATTCAAACCGTTGGGGTACTTGGTGTCTAATTGTAATATGTATCTTGTCTCGAGTTTTCTGAGCTTATATTCACGATCTCCACCTCTTCTACCAGGAGGTACGGCATCAATTACAAAATAATTGAGACCTTTGTTGTTGGATTGATGGGATTTTTTAAAATGTCTTGCCACGGGATATGTGTTGTCTTCATTCGAAATTGCACGGAGATGTTGAAGGATGCGCTTGTGAGCCTGGAGTTTAGTGCTCCCAATGTATTTGAGTCCACAGGGGCATATCAATACATATATGGCGAATTCAGTTTTGCATGTTAGAAGTTTAGTAATTTTGTACTTGGTTTGGCGAAAGGGAGTGGTGTAGAACAACGTACACATATATATACTATGACCTGAACAGCTGAAGGATGGAGAACCCATTTAGTTTTCAAACAGCCACGTTTTCAACTCTCTACGGAAGCTATTATGGTCAATGGCTGTGCGTCGATGAAAACACAATTCATTCCAGAGGCTAGGCACCAAGAAGGAAAACGATCTTCCGCCATTCTTGGCAGTGCGAACTCTAAGAGGGGTGAGAAGAAATTTATGACTGGACATCAATATTCTACGGGGCTGGTACCAGTTAAGTTTTCTTGCTAGGTAGCTGGGGCCGCTGCAATACATTCTCTTGTGTACTAAGCAGAGGGTTTTGAAGCATGTTCGCTTCCTCACAGGAAGCAAATGAAGATATTTTAGGCTTGGTGCTGAGGGAGATCTAGATGGAAGATTCAGTACCAGCCTAGCTGCTGTGTTTTGCAGAACCTGAAGCCTGGAAAGAAGTTCTTCATTTATTGATATCAACAGGGCATTTCCGTAATCCATATGGCTGATTATTAGTCCCTGGACAAGTGGTTTCCTGGCTTCTATCGGAATCCATTTGAAGACTTTGCGCAAACTGTGCATAATACCAAAACATTGTATGGTTTACCTGGTTCTTCATTGATAGTTGGTCGTCAATTAGAATTCTGAGGTTCCGCACCACCTGTCTCGAGACTGGGCAAGGACCGAGTTTAGGAGGCCACCAGTCGCTTGACCATTGCTCACATGCCTTACCAAAGAGCATTACCTCGGACTTGCCACTGTTGAGTTGCAGGTGGTTAGTACTCATCCACCTGTTGACATGGGACATGCAGTTTATGAAACTTATTTTTGTGTCTTTAGGATCTGGACCTAGGGTGATCAGAATCTGAGTGTCATCTGCTTATATGACACTACATCAAATCCATAAGATCTGATCACTGTGCCAGTGGAGTTACATAAAGATTAAAGAGTGTAGGGCTCAAAATAGATCCCTGAGGCACTCCCATCTTTACTGGCCGACTGCATGAAACCCTGTCACCGATCTGTACTGTGGTGGCTCTATCGGCAAAATAACTCTTTAGCCACTTCAAAGCCTTCCCTCTGACACCAATCTCCCAGAGCCGTTGTTCTAGAATGCCATGGGAGATGGTGTCGAAAGCGGCCGACAGATCTAACAAAACAAGAAAGGAGGATTGTCCTTTGTCCAGTACCTATCTAATATCATCCATTATTTCCACCTGCGCTGTTTCGGTGCTGTGGGCAGCTCTAAAACCAGATTGCGATTTATCCAATAATCCATGACTTTCAAGATGAGTCACAAGTTGACGGTTGATCAGTACCAGCCTAGCTGTTGTGTTATGCAGAACCTGAAGCATACCTATGTATAAACCTACCTATGGGTATAATACATCACATCTTGTTAAGATAGCCAGAGGAGACCAGGACTTACCGGCTGACACACTGACAAGAGATGCTGAGGTTCCTGCATGCAGACACTCCAGCTCGCAGTGGTCTAAAACATCCCTTGTGGGGTGTCCAACTCGAGACCAGGGCGGGGTCCCACAGTCTCTCACTTCAGGTAATGGGGTTGACTTTATCCCAGAGGGATTCTTGGCTTAACACCTACACACATGCTAGGTACACTTAGGTACATCTAGTTAGGGAGACATCATAGGAGTACGCATCTTTTTATTGTCATGAATTTTGTATACTCATATTTAATCATGATTACTGCAAGATGGTAGAGCTGTACAATCCATTTACTTTAGTAGTACTGCTAATCATTTATATCTTTTACTGTCTAACGGTTCTTGCAGCTCATCCATTTTACACTAGAATAACAACTGTTCAATAAATACTTATTGAAAACGCCCAGCCGTTTATTCTGTGTATCTCTCTAAGACAGACTAAGTAAGCCCGAGTGACTGAGCGAAAAGTAGTATATTGCTTCCACGGTCCTGAGGGTTCAGGGTTGTCATGTACGATGGTTGCCAAGAACTATTCTCTCCTTGGTAAGAGGAGATTCTAGTGGCACTGTGAGCTAGCTGATACAAAAAGCAAACATACTCGGTGGGGGTGTTCAGAATCAGTCTGACACCAATCCTACAGCGTATGTTGTCTGAACGCGCAGATCCTGTATTGTTTTATAGGAACTACACGACATGGCACCGCCAACGTTGGTTGGAGACTTATTTAACAGTAGAATCTGAGTAGTTCAGCCGTGCCAGTCTCAGAGACCCCTACTCACAAATAGCCAGAGACGACTGGAGTGAGAGGGCACAAACTCCGCCGCAGCTGAGTAAGCAAAATTTCTATTTATTGGCTGCTGGTTAATCAAGCTTGCAGGACACTTTGTTCCTAAATTGTGCAAAACACCTTATCTTAGTTCCCTTGAAAATGCTCTTCTTTACTAAAACAATTAATGAGTCAGAAAATAACTAAATCTCTCAGCAGATGAAAAAGATGCAAATGCAATTCAGATTTCAGAAAATGTTAGGAATGCCATTAGCATAAAACTAGGTGCACACGGTCTAACATCCAGGCTTGGACGAGTAGCTTTCGTGATTGAGGCACACGAATCATTTAGGACAGAGGTTTTCAATTCATGGGTTACATTCCCGGTTGCAAATGCAAGAACAAAAACATTTAATTTCTACACAGTGAGAGAAATACCGAACGAATATTGTCCTTATGTAGACATAGAAGTTCCGCTCACTTACCAGGAGCATTTATACTGGTTTAAAGGCGCCCTTCCCCAGACAAGAAATAAAGTAAGACTCGGTCGGCTCAGGAGAGAATGAGCGAAATGGCCAATATTAGCAGCATACACACCACATCCTGACATTGAAACAATGCCAAGAGGAGAGTTACTTATACTTCACAAAGAACTGATAAAAATGTACAGAAACATGATGCAGTTTGTCTGAGGACACTTACAGTCCGGCCGGCAAAGGTTACAACAAACACAAATACAGGTCAAAATACAGCAAATAAAATCACACCACAAACTTTACACCCGGCAATGGGCAAAATGCCTGCAAAACGTGAACAAATTCTGGGTAGCTCACAAAATACCACAGCTAGAAGCAGTATTCCCGGATACTAGCCTGTATGCAAAAATACAGAATGTTGACAATCTGCTTGCCCATGGGGATAACACCACAGATAGAGGATTTTACCTCTTGGGGTACAGTTTTTGCTGCCATATATACCAGAACTCATAGCATCCCGTCATTAGCAGTAATACCAGATGTATTAAGACAAATACAGAATGAGTACAGAGCAGAACCTGCTCTGAACTTCGGGATGAAATTACTAGGTAATTATGCCCAGGTATCAGCTATAATATTAGCAAATATTAAAGGGGAAGCAGCATCAGTGGCAATCCGTCAACGCGTAAGTTCAGTCCTTTACAACAGGAAAATTAAATACCTAAAATAATAAGACTGCATATGTAGAGTTGGGTGGAAAAGCATTAAAACCACAACTGTTGGATAATCCCAAAAAGGACACTTTGAAACAGACCCCTGCTTCATCCAAGAAGAAGTGGGACAATAACAAAAAGCAAAAAGTTAAAGAAAACATATCTCAATCCAGAGGTAGATCTCCTCCACAGGAGCCCTCCGACAGGAGGTATAACGTTAGGAATAGGGACAATATTAGGAAACCTGACAGGTACCAGGTTATTGATACAAGTTCATCTCGCTCCTTTCAGGGTTCCACGAAAAACTCTGAGAGAGAAGGACGTTCAGATAAACAAGAAGAGCATACAAAGTCCAGAGACAAGCAACATGCTTAAGACTATACTTCCAAACAAGAAGATAAATCCAAACCAAAACTTCAGTTCAAAAAGAAAAAGGTTGCAGGTCTAAAGATCAGACATGCCCAGAATTCTGGGGACTCAACTAATGAACGGGGAATGGGCTCTGACGATACTAGACACTGCGGCAGAAGTAACAATAGCTTGCTAGAACCTGATGGAATTTCTGGTGACAGCGGACTTGAATGATTACATCACGGTGGAAACACCTGATACTAGGGTAAGTGTCCCACATAAATTGTATGAAATAACACTTCAAATGGAGGGGGACAAGCCCAGGAAAGTTAGAGGTCTCTTTTGGGAGAACCTAATGTTTGGTTATGACATTTTGTTAGCCGAACAAGATTGGCCGCCAGTATTCATCATGGACTGCCCTACGGGAGAGACAGTAATTTTACCAGCCTTTTCTGACCCTGTTTCAAAATATCTAAAACACACATCTACACGGGAGTGAGCGGTAGCCCTAGCCCCAGCATTATATAAAAACCATGTTGGATGGAATACTCCGACTCCACAGAGGCAGTATCCAATAAAGCAAGATGCTAAAAAGCAGGTCAGGGAGATCTTAGATCAAATTGAATACCAAAGAGTGATTGAAACCTGCACCTCTAAAATGAATAATCGTTTGTTTCCCATAATGAAACCTGACAACTCATATCATCTAGTTTTAGATAACACATATTTAAACACTTGCACAAAAACATTTGCAGTCCAAAATGCGCACAGTGCCGCACTAATGAATAACATTGTGCGAAAAAAATATAAAACAACACTAGATATCTAAAATGGATTCTTTTGCCAAAATATAGCGCCCGAAAGCAAGTATTTAACCGCATTCTCCGCATTAGGCTCTCAGCGTCAATTTTGTAGACTCCCCCAGTGGTATAAAAACAGCCCGGGGTTGTTTTCGGCCACAGCAACTAAATACTTCAGAAACTGGATGAAGAGGCATTGTCCTGTGTGGATGATATTTATCTAATGGATGATGACCTGGAGGAACACTTGACCAAAGTGACTACCATAATTTGGGATTCGCCTCTGAAGGCTATACATTTAATTTTAAGAAATCAAAGATAGCACACCTCAATGTCCTTTTGCTGGAAAATGAGCTTTCAAGTGAAGGGAAAAGCTTAGCAGCTAACTTTTTAGAAAAGTGTGCACTGCTACAACCTCCGAAATCATTAAATAACATACAATCAATACTGGGATTACTGAACTTTGGCAGAACATACCTTTTGGATTATGCAGAAAGAGTTAAACCTTTTTACGATTTGATAAGACCTGTCTTTTCAGTTAGACAATGGACACAGGAACACACAGGTATCCTCTGTTCCCCACAAGCTGATATGATAGCTTCAAAACACTTACAGACACGCGTAAATGTATGCACCTTAGTGATCTGTATAGTTGCGGGTCAATCAGGGTACACCTTCCTAACTTATAATGAAGGTGACCAGTACCAATAGCATACAAATCACATTTGTACACAAATGCTGAGATGCGATTTGCATCTACAGAAAAAATTCTGACTGCAGTACAGACTGCTGTAGTGAGAGAAAGAGCACTGACTCAGGGGAAACTAATAATTGTCGTAACCCCGGTACCAGCCTTAGAGGCTGCTACAAAGGCAAGCATTCCTAATACTAAAGCCTTACAGCCAAGATGGATACAATGGGCTAATTCTCTTACTGCAACAGATGTGGAATACAGGTATGACCCAAGTCTAAAAACACAAGCATTCTTGAAATACGAACAAGAATATCCTCTCCCTAATAAAAAAAAAGACTCTAGATCAGTATGAATATATAATTTACAATGATGTATCTGCTCAGCGGCCAGTGGGAGAAAACAGCAATACAGCGCCGTATGCGCAATCATAAAAGGTTGCATGCAGGATGGAAAATTTCATCCAAGTTGTACAAAAACTCAGTCTCTAGGAGACTGCACGGTGCAGCTGGCAGAATTAAAAGCCCTGTTACTGGCACTGATAAATACGGATCGAGAATTCCCCACACTAATTGTGTGTGATTCCTTTCACTATGTACAGTCATACAATGAATACATACACCACTGGGGACAAAACTGGTTTAAGGATGCAAAAGGTGGCACAATTAAGCACAAAACACTATGGGAACAGGTAGTGGAGTTGAAAAACGAACTACCAAAAGTTGACGTGATACACACACTGGGTCATCAACGTGATGACATTCACATTGAAGGTAATTAATTGGCTGACAAAGCCGTGAAAGGGGCTGTATGCACGGCTTCCGTAGCTGCAATCATGAGAATAGACGGTGAGATTATGGTTGTGATTATTACTACACACAATAAATCGCCTGTGCCAAAAAGATTTCCACTCAGGTACTCCTACAAGTTAGATGCAAATAATGTTCCATTTACTCAGATTCCTGGAGCGGGGGATAGAGTAATACCAAATATGGATCGAAGGTTAGGTTTACTTCCAGGAGCACATGAGGGAATAGGTTCTACACACGCTGGAGTTACGGCAACTGTTTCTCTACTGAAACAACGCTACTGGTGGCCAGGAGTAACAAAGCAAACTAAGGACTATGTCTTGAAATGCGACATCTGTCAGCAGATAAAAGGCTCCACCATAAAACGCCCAGCACAGACACCATTGCTAAAATCAGACAAACAACTTACGTGTGTTTATTTGGACCACTGCGGCCCCTTACAAACAGATGGGGCTTACAGGTATATATTGGTTGCAGTGGATTCCTGCTCTAGATTTCTATGGGTGTGGCCCCAGCGCTCGGAAGATGCTCGAACTGTCATAAAAGATTTGCGAGCCTTTATAGGGACCCACGCAATTAGCAAATTACATTCTGACCATGGTCACGCATTTAGCTCTAGGGCTTACAAGGAAGCCATGGGAGGTTTGGGTGTAGCATTGCGGTAATCCTCTCCATACCATCCCGAGGGAAATTCAGTAGTGGAAAGGAAAAACCGTGACTTAAAGCAGTCTTTAACAGCTATTATTAGGTTTGGGTGAGAGTTGGGTAAAACATTTGTATGGAGTTCAAAGAGCATTGAATAAGATTCCAAGAAGTTCTCTAGGGGGTGTCACTCCTTATGAGGTCCTATTAGGGATGAGAATGTGGGAACCTGATCATAATTATGAAGGCACAGTGGCGGATGAGAAACCTTTTGACATCCATAAAGGTTTGGCTGTTTTACAGGAGCTAAATGAATCCAAGGCACTACAAAGCGATATCCAGGTAAAGCGGACCGCCACTGGGGAAGTCAAGTCTGTCACTGCAAGACCTGTCTGGGTCCCTAAGGTCAGGGACCTGGGCAGAGAAAAAAATAGTGAACAAAAAGAATTTGGGCCATCATACATAAAGACTGTACCTGTCCTGGCAGTTGAAGGAACAAAAACTGTACTTCTGCCGCCTCTTGCCGGTAAAAAGGAGAAAAGATTTTTCTCAATTGACCTAATCAAACCACACTATGTGGCCGATACTAAGTAGTAGGCCGCATGGACTCCAGAGTAACAGACACCATCATCTAGCTACTATACAAGAAGTTCAAACAGAAAGACTCATCACGTTTGAAGAGTCACTTGCACGGAATGATGGACTATGCAATAATGCCATGGAACTCGTTCCTCTCGAAACTGAAGTTATTAATCAGAATCAAATTCAAAATGAAAGACAAATTTCAACTCGACCAAACACAGATATCTACATCAACCTGCCTCAACAAGAGCAAGCTACAGTTTCCACAAGACCTGCGGAAATACCGAAAATTGATCGAACTGCATCTGGCTATTTCATTGACTTATGATACCTTTTCATTGGATCCAAGTGAACTTGAAACAATGCCAGTCCAAAAAACTCGTCAGCAGCAAATTAAAGATTTTCTGAATTTTCTTAAAAATACTTACCTGGTTTCACCTTGGGTGGAACTCTGCATAACTACTGGGATACTTTTCTGGATAGGCTTAGTAACTGTCTTTAGTATGCTTGTAAGTGGAACTTATCTTCGATAAAGCTCTCCAGCACAAAAAGTGAATTTGATCCTGAAATCACATCTATCATCACATCATGAAAAAAGAGACTTGTCATCATTGAACATTACAGCAGTTCCTATACCTGATGGTATAGTGTGGGACAAGGTAGATTACGATATATTTGGTCTGACCAAACTTTTAAAAATTCCATATTTATTTAAAATATCATTGAATGATATCATTACCTCCAGTACATTTTCTGATGATTGGCATTATTAAACCGTAAATAAAGTGTTGTCTGATTTAGAAACATCTGCTGCCTTTCTAATAATAAAATGTTGGAAGACACATCAGACTTTGAAACAATGTATTGCTATCAACATTATGGTCATCATTTCTTGCAAAAATGGGCTAATCCCATATTTTTATACGGTTGCATCAACACCAGCACAGAAAAATATGTTGACAAACAGAAAACAGAATTGTTCGGCTTCCTTTATTGCCTAGTTGTCTGAACAAGGTTTCGACTTGTGCAAAGACACTATAAACTTAAAATCTGTCTGGGGTACTAGAGACTGGCAAGGCCAGGGAACAGATGCGCTATTTAGAGCATGTCTCATTACTCGGCAAATAATTTTTTTGAATGACACCGTGCAACAAACGTCCTGCCTTGGAATAGCCAAGAACAAAGACTTGAATACAATGCCCACACCACCACACACCGAGGATAAAATAACATCACAAAAATTATTACGTTAGATGAGATTATGCAATACAATAGATCAGACCCCGATTGGAAGGGATGGTTGATTTGGCCCACAGACACCATAAGATTTCAGGAAAGAGTCATTGGTAAAATCAAAGAGGCTAGATCCACGCGATGTGCCGAGAGAACATCCAGGGGTGGTAACATCATTTTACATGATTTTTTATTACGTCCTAGGAAACCACGTCATAAACGTTTCTATTATGCTGTCTATAATGAGATTTGGAAAATATCACAACAAGAGGCCGCAGAGAGACTCCGAGAAATAGATCGTATAAACCTTGAAAAGCTCTGGCAGTGGTTGACAATGGGTTAACTATGATAATTTCTAGGATAGAATCACTGGGCAACATTGTATCTTCTGCTATTGATGTACTAGAACAGGATTTGTCAATATTACAACACAGGTAATCACAATTACCTTCTAATATGTTGTTAAGCTGGATGCTGTAGTCATTGCGCAGAGGATATGTGCCTTGGCGCTTCATCAACAGCACATCTCTGTATGCTGCATACAATCTAACAGAAAAACAAATAGAAATGGCACAAAGGGGAGCAAAGTATACAATGCTGCGGATTGAAAAACTGGACAGATTACCTTTTACAGTGGCGGAATCACCGTCCACAGAATGGTTAATCCATGGCCACATAACTCTACCGGTCACTAGTTTTCAATTTCAATATTGCCTTGAACAAAAGCAGGCAGGCAGATTTGAAGAAATGGGTAGGGAATTTATCAAGGAATCTTGGGAATTACCATACAGATTTTGATGCCGGTGTGGGGATAGAGAAGTGTTTTTAAGTGGTACAAACTGTGAGAACACTTTAAGTGGATCACTCATATGTCAGAATGTAATGCTGCATGGGGCCTGTAACGGTTCAGTAGCAAACTTATCCAGTCACTTGAGGGGAGCCCTATCTGCCGTGATCACTCCAGTGTTCAGGCTACTTTTGAATGGGAGTTACTTTCTGCTGAACGATCAAGGATGCTGTGGGATGCTTCCAGGCATCGCATATCTGGTGAATGTCTGTTCCAGGGTTACTTGCTGTATGCAAGTATTGTTTCTACCAACACATACAGTCAGGGAGGTGCTGTTATGGCCTTCACTGTAGGAAAGTAGTATCTGCTTCTTATGGTTACCTCCACTTTTTGCTGATGTCGCACTGTTTTTGGACTAGTCTGACTGGGATCCTGCTATCCAGGACCCCAGTCTATCTGCTTTCTCCCTTAAATTGCTATGTATATACTTTAGGTACTATCCAGATTGGATACTGGGGTACCCTTATCAGTCCCTAGTATATGGTACACCATGTACCCAGGAATAGGTACCCCAGAGGCCTCCCATGGGCTGAAGCATGTATTATGCCACCCATGAGAGGCCATTCAAATTGACATGACAAGCCTGCTACAGCAGACTGTGTGAGCTGGTGCTTGCACCACTTACTTAAGATATAGGTTCACTATATCTCTCTAAATCACTACACTTAAAAACCTATCAGTCACCCCTATGGCAGGCCTTATCAATCCTGAAGGCAGGGTGCTGGGTTTTACGGGAGAGGGTGCCCCTGCATGAGCAGAGCCGCTCTGCAGCCCCTGGAGACCATTCTCCTAGGTTGTCTGTGATGCGGCCAGACATGTATGTTTAAGTGCATTATAACCTCGCAGTAAATGCTAACTTTAAAACGACTGCTTGGAAACATGTTGTGTTTGGTGTCAAACACCTTGGAATCATACCTCCACACCAGTAACTGGTGTGGGAGGTATGATTCCACCCTTCCAAAGGGACATATGTTGGTCACCGGTCCACCCGGTACCAGCTTTTCTTGACCTGGGCAGTACCAAAGGGACAATGCAAGCCACAGACACGATTCTGCTCTCCTGCTGCTGAGCCAAGCTTGAGCAGAGGAAGGCATGACAATAGGCATACTGTCACAGGGAGGTGTGACCACCTCCCAGACAGGGTTTAGTGTATTGGGGCTGTGTGGGTGCTCGCTGAGAGTGCCAGAAAGTCTGCACTGGGGGCACATTTGGTGTCCCTGTGCATAGTCCAGCTCAAACCAGTTCTGGGAGCCATTGGCTCCTGCTCTGGTGCAAAACTGGACAAAGGACATGGGTGTAGCCACCCCTCTGTCCTGCCCTTCCCCTAGGAGGGTTCACAGAATCTTTCCAACACCTTCCCATGGGTATAAAGTGGGTTCCCTGGCTACAGGACTTTAGATTTTACCTGGACAAGATTCTTCTAAGAAGAAACCAAGTACTTCGACTGCCTGCACAATGCTAGACGACTGAAGAATCTCCCTTGGAGTAAAGGAGTTATTCCCCTGCCAAACCAGGCACCTAAACACATCTTACCGGTTTGCTTCTCCCAAGCTCCTAAGGACTCAGAAGACTTCAGCAACAGAGGAGGTGGGTTCTCGAAGGTCCCTGAGGTAGATCTGACCTCTCAGCGATTCTAAGACCAGTATACCTTGTGGGGCCATGCAACTTGAACCCCTGTGCACCGTGTACATTTGAAATTTCATATGCTTTTTGATGATTCCCGAGCTTGTGCATTGGACTCCGTGTAGTCCCAACCCCAAGCAGTATTTGCACTGAAGATATTTGGCCTCCACTCACCGAGTGTCCTGTGGGCTGGTACTTTGCAAACTAGCTTGAGGTCTCCTCGCGATCCCGGGTCCGTTGGCCTGCGTGTCCTGGCGAGGGTCACCTTGTTTGTTCTTGGGCTTACCTGGTTGCTCCAGATGTGCCCTGACTCTCCATTGCTTGGGGAGTCCCCTGGACCTTGCTGGTCCACACCATAACCCTTGAACTGCCCCTTCTATTTCGCAGAAATGTTAAATCATATCTTTAACATGTCTGACACAACAGGCATCGTCCACCTATTTAAGACCATAGGTTCCGGACTATTAAGCACCTTTCAGACGGTCCTCGGAGTTGTACAAAACTTTATACTTTCCGTTTTTGGAAGCATTTTTGGAGGACTGCCGCTGATCCTGTTTCTAATAGCAGGTATCCTGATTGTTGTTTTTCTGCTATGCAATGGATGTCCCAGTCAGCAAGGAGATGGAACCAGTACGCCTGGAGCGAAAATACCGTGATCGCATGGTACAACATCTAGGCACACCTTGCCTGAGAGAATTAAGTGCATCTTGGTTCTTGTCATTTAGACCAGTCTGAATGGACTGCATCTTACCTGTCCTCCGATGCCTGTTTTGTGGAGAAGAATGCATGTTGGATCTCTGACACTCCCATCATGTGCGCAACTGGACGTTGATGCTTTACTGACCCGATAACGGCCCATGTTCTGCAGTGTCCCCAGCGTATTCCAATGTTGATGGCGGCATTCCTAGAGCCACCACAGGTAGTATCGGCTCTTATTGGTATGGACATCGGCCCCTCCTCCGACACCCAGGCCTTGGATGGTGCACAGGCTGCCCCGGCATCAGTTGTGGACAGTACAAAAGATCATCTGTGCTCAATTGACATAATCTGTGAGGTGTTACAAGGACCGTCGTCTGCTGAAGCAGGCAACGATAATGTTGCGTCTACCAGGCAGGACACATAAACATGTGACTCATTTGGCCCATCGTATGGTGGGAGAAATTTGACCCTTTTTGAAAAACAAACTGAAAATTGGAACTCTATAACAAAATTGACATTCTTTTGGGCATGCATTCAAATGCTTGTAGTAGTTCGAAATATGTGGTGTTATTTGGTGAGTCCACAAGTAGTTATTAGCTGTGAAAAGGGCAAGGGGATATGTTCGCTACATGCGAGTAGTCTTAGATTGTGTAGATAGACTCCGCTCATAGTTAGAGAGCGGGCAGCTACGAATGAAAAATGTAGACTGCCTACACGAGTGAGCGTGTGATGCAATGGACATGATGGGTGAAGTTATGGGTTCACTGTAAATTCCCCCCCCCCCTTTTTTCTAAGTGTGGCCATATCGGAATAATAATGATGTGTAATTGTTATTTTTGTGGCCACTTTTTAATGAGAGCGAGCTAAATAGATGGGCTACAAGTTGAGAATAAGTTCTCTTAGTGACATCATGAGAGCAACAAATTTTCTTTGGGATACTTTATCTGCCAAACGTTTTTTAGGAAGCCGGTTCCCTCACGACTGATGTGTGTTATTTGACCCTACCTTTTAGGTACCCACATATTGAAAAGGACCTGAATTAGGTAGAGGAGGACATTCTTATCTAAAATTGGTGAGATTACAGACTCATGTGGTTTTTCACAGTGGTGATGTTGTTGTCACATTTTTTCACATCACTTGGGTATGAGTTGTTTGGTTATCACAATGTGTTTGATTCATTTAATGATATTTTCTGTATTTCAGATAGAAGACCAGACTGCAGTTGGTCTCTCTGATACGTATACATGATATAAGTATGGCTTTTGTTTTCTTCACTTTATAGCAGAGTGACAAGACAGTGGTCCTGACGAATGCTATGAACTTTTTGTCACCCAGCAGAAACATGTTGACCTAGTCAGATAAGAAATATGTTTATACCTATCGTCACACTACTTTTTAATTACATCCATTAGGAAAGTTATTAAAGTCTTGTTTCCTTCTGTGATGTTTTTAAGTCACTTTTGATTTGCACTCTGCCCCTCAGTCACTGTTTTCCTTTGGAGTTACAAAACACCTCACGCTCCTCTCCATTGGGAGAGTTGTAGCCCACATAGTGCACCTTGCGGGCACTATGTGCAAGAGGGAACCCAATGATGAAGCATGTCACCCCAGTGGTGAGTGAGGGCTCTCGTCTTTAAAAAGCAAATGCCCAACTTTGAGAATTCAGGCATATTGTGTTTCTGAACACCAAAGATTTTTCCATTAGGTACCTGTTGTGAATAGGATTATTTGGAGTGGTACATTGAATGGTAACAATTCCTCCCTTAGAGACCCTGTTGTGAGATTATATTTTTTTAACTATTAGCATACCAGTGTATAGTCAACCTAGTAGTACATTGAGAATTTAACTATATTGTCCTTTCGGAAGAGGAGTGAATGATAAATTCCATATAGGTGCCATAATATAGGCCCAGGGAACTTCATAACCACCTATATTCTTCCATACATTACACTTATTACGGTTTACAGGGATTGACCTTTTACCTAGATATGACACTGCATTCAGGATGCAGGTTTTCCCTAGTTCGAAATCTCATACATTATGCATGAGGATTCTTGGAAGCACAGCAGGACTACCATCTCCTGTATAATATATAAGTATAAAGTTCATGCCCAACGTCATCCTTAACGTCTTCAGTGCCACGCCCTTTCCCCGCCCTGTGCCGGGCGTTGCATTAGCGGGCGGGGTTCATGATGAGATAGTCTCGTCATGGGCACAGCGCAACCGCGCTCCATGACGAGACCATCTCGTCATGGGCACTGAAGGGGTTAATATGACACAGTAATACAGCGAGGTAGGACCCCTGGGGAGACCTATGGGTATATATACATCACATCTTGCTAAGATAGCCAGAGGTGACCAGAACTTCCCGGCCGACACACTGGCCAGAGACGCTGAGGTTCCTGCATGCAGACACTCCAGTTCGCAGTGGTCTAAAACATCCCTTGCGGGGTGTCCAACTTGAGACTATGACGGGGTACCACAGTCTCTCGCTTCAGGTAATGGGATTGACTTTATCCTAGAGGGATTCTTGGCTTAACACCTATACACATGCTAGGTACACTTAGGTACACCTAGTTAGGGAGGTATTGTAGGTGTATGCATCTTTTTATTGTCATGTATTTTATATATTCGTATGTATTCATGATTACTTCAAGTTGGTAGAGCTATACCAGCCATTTACTTTCGTATTACTGCTAATCATTTATATCTTTTACTGTCTAATGGTTGTTTCAGCTCATCTATTTTCCACTAGAATAACAACTGTTCAATAAATACTTATTGAAAACGCCCAGCCATTTATTCTGTGTATCTATCTAAGACAGACTAAGTAAGCACAAGTGACTGTGCGAAAAGTAGTTACTTGTTTCCACGGTCCTGAGGGATCAGGGTTGTCATGTTCGATGGCTGCCGAGAACTATTCTCTTCTTGGTGGGAGGAGATTCTAGTGGTACTGTGAGCTAGCTGATACTAAAGGCCAACATAGTCGGTGTGGGTGTTCAGAATCAGTCTGACACCAATCATTATATATGTATATACAAACACACACACATATATATATATATATATATATATATATATATATATATATATATATAGTCACTGAAAAATCACAGGTTTCATGAACGTTATAGTTAGTTGGACATTTCACTCGTACAAAACCAGAGAAATTCGTCCGTTATAGTTAGTTGAGCTAACTGTAACTCATGCCCCCGTAATGCACTGCTGATGATGTCATGTATTACATAATTCATGACATGGTCAGTGACATCACTGATGACCTCACTGATGGCATCTCAAATGATATCACTGATGACATCATCCAGTGTCTGTGTGTTTCTGTAAAGTTTAAATATGTTTTATATATATATACGCCAAGGTGTATTGAAGAATGAGTAGGTGTATGAGTGTCTGAATGGATGATTTAGTAGGTGCGTGACTGACTGTATAAGTGATTGATTAAATGTGTCTTACTGAATGCATGGGTTAGTGAATAAACTGTGTGAATGTATCAGTCTTTCAGTTGGTGTCTAAGCGTTTGCATGGGCTGGTGAGTAGCGAAATGAGTGTCTATATGGGTTATTGATTGGTTGTCTGAGTATCTGTATGGTTGCCTGAGTGTCTGTGTGGGTGGGTGGGAGGTGTCTGATTCTGTGCATAGATGTGTGACTGAGTGATTCACTGGGTGTATGGGTTCAAGAGTGTATCTGTGTTGGGCTGTATGGGTGGGTGAGTGTGTGTATGAGTATGTTGGTGAGTGAATAGATGTCTCAGTGGTATATGTGTGAGTAACTCCATATCTGAAAGGCAGTATATGTGAGTGTTGGAGTATATAAATGACTATATGTGAGAGTGAGTGATTGTGAGAGTGGCTGTATAGATGAGTGTGTGCTTGTATCAGTGATTGTATAAGAGAGTAAGTATGAGTTAGTATCTGTATGAATAAGTAAGATGGCATGTGTATAACTGCATAGGTGAGAAATGAGAGTGTAATTGATTCTTTGCATGACTGACTAGGTGTGTGAGTAATTCTATGGAACGGTGTTTGAGTGTCTGCATAGGTGTATGAGTGTATATGATAGTGCTGTATTGATGAGTGAATGCATGTATGAGTGACTGTGTGGGTGAATGAGTGGATGTGTGTGTAGACCTAGGAATCAGTGAGTGGGTATGTAGTAACTGGTATTGGTGTATCTATGGTTTCAAAAATGCTAGTCTGTATTTTAGAGTCAGTGTAGCAAAGGTTATATTAGGGTACGGGGAGGTGCATCAGATTGTCACGTTGATGATGTCATCAGTGATGCCATCAGTGATGTCACTGACCATGTCATGAATGATGTAATATGTGACGTCATCAGTATTGTGGGGGCGTGAGTTATAGTTAGCTCAACTAACTATAACAGCTGAATTTCTCTGGTTTTGTACGAGTGAAATATCCAACTAACAATAACATCCCTGAAAAATGTGTTTTTTCAGTGAATTTCTAAGGTTTTCTAAATGCTAGTTTCTAACTATAATGTCCATGAAGCCTGTGGTTTTTTCAGTGAATTTCTACGTTTTTTTAAATGCTAATTTCTAACTATAACGTCCCTGAAACGTATGGTTTTATCAGTGAATTTCAAAGGTTCTTTAAATGCTAATTTCTAACTATGCCTACATAGGTAGGACATGTGTAGAAAGAGTAAGAAAGGCGCAGAAAGAAGCAAGAGAAATACAGAAAGAGGCAACAGAAGTCCACAAAGACAAAGAAAGGTACAAGAAGAAGCAAGGAATATACAGAAAGAACAAACAGAGGTGCAGAAAGAGGGCTTGTTGCAAAGTCATCTTGTGCACCCAACTTTTTGCTGACTGGTACTGGTGGTAACTGACTCTGACTAATTAGGCCCAGGGCCAGTGCTATGCTGAAAGACACTTAGAATACAGTGAAAACACCTACATATACTAGGGTATACTATGGGTTGGGGTACCCCTGTGATTGCTATGACCTCCCCTGTAAGGCCCTAGTACATAATAGGGCTGGGGGATTAAAACTATATCTAAGCCAGAGGTGGAGAAAGAGGCAAGAGAAGTACAGAAAAAGCAACAGAGGTGCCGTAAGAGGCAAGAGAGGTGCAGATAGAAGCAAGTGAAATGCAGAAAGAGGCAACAGAGGTGCAGAAAGACGCAAGAGAGTTGCAGAAACAAGCAAGAGAAGTGCAGAAAGAGGCAAGAGAATTGCTGAAAGAAGCAACAGAGGTGTAGAAAGAAGCAAGAGAAGTGCAGAAAGAATGAACAGAGGTACAAAAAGAGACAAGAGGGGTACAGCAAGAGGTAGGAGAGGTGCACACAGAGGAAAGAGAGTTACAGAAAGAGTCAGGAGGGGTGCAGCAAGAAGTTAGAGAAGTGTAGAAAGAGGCAAGAGAATTGCTGAAAGAAGCAACAGAGGTGTAGAAAGAAGCAAGAGAAGTGCAGAAAGAACCAACAGAGGTGCAAAAAAAGGCAAGAGAGGTACAGAAAGAGGTAGGAGAGGAGCACGAAGGGTGCAGGAAGAAGGAAGAGAAGACCTGAAAGAAGCAAGAGAATTGCTGAAAGAAGCAACAGAGGTGTAGAAAGAACCAACAGAAGTGCAGAAAGAGGCAAGTAAGGTGCAGAAAGAAGCAAGAGCAGTGCAGAAAGAACCAACAGAGGTACAAAAAGAGGCAAGAGGGGTGCATAAAAAGGCAGCAGAGGTACACAAAGAGGCAAGAGAGGTCAAGAAAGAGGCAGGAGGGGTGCAGAAAGAGGGAAGAGAAGTGCAGAAAAAACAACAGAGGTGTGGAATAAAGCAAGAGAAGTGCAGAAAGGGGCAAATGAGGTGCATAAAGAGGCAAGAGAGGTGCAGAAAATGGCAAGAAAACAGCAGCAGAAAGAGGCAAGAGGGATGCAAAAAAGGAAGAAGGGTCAGAAAGAAGCAAGAGAGGTGCAGAAAGAGCAAGGGAGGTGCAGAAAGAAGCAAGAGAGGTGCAGAAAGAGGGAAGACGAGTGCTGAATGAGGTAAGAGGGGTGCAGAAAGAGGAGAGAAAAGTGCAGACAGAAGCAAAAGAAGTGCACAATGAGGCAATAGGGGGGCAGAAAGAGGCATGATCAGTGCAGAAAGAACCAAGAGATGTGCAGAATGAGGCAAGAGATGTGCATAAACAGGTAAGAGATGTGCAGAAATAGGCAAAAGGGATGCAGAAAGAGCGAACAGGTGTGCAGACAGAGGCAAGAGAGGTGCAGAAAGAGGCAAGAGGGATGCAAACATTTGCAACAGAGGTGCAAAAAGAAGAAAGAGCAGTGCAGAAAGAACAAACAGAGGTGCAGAAAGAGGCAAGAGGGGTACAGAAAGAGGTAAGAAAGTTCAGAAAGAAGCAAAAGAGGAGCAAAAATAGGCAAGAGAACGGCAGGAAAAGGCAAGAGAGGTGCACAAAGAGGAAAGAGAGTTACAGAAAGAGTCAGGAGGGATACATAAAGAAGGAAGAGAAGTGTAGAAAGATGCAAGAGAATTGCTGAAAGAAGCAACAGAAGTGTAGAAAGAAGCGAGAGAAGTGCAGAAAGAGGCAAGTGAGGTGCAAAAAGAAGCAAGAGCAGTGCAGAAAGAACCAACAGAGGTACAAGAAGAGGCAAGAGGGGTGTAGAAAAAGGCAGCAGAGGTACACAAAGAGGCAAGAGAGGTCTAGAAAGAGGCAGGAGGGGTGCAGAAAGAGGGAAGAGAAATGCAGAAAAAAGCAACAGAGGTGTGGAAAGAAGCAAGAGAAGTACAGAAAGGGGCTAGTGAGGTGCATAAAGAGGCAAGAGAGGTGCAGAAAATGGCAAGAGAACAGCAGAAAGAGGCAAGAGGGATGCAATAAAGGGACGAAGGGTGCAGAAAGAAGCAAGAGAGGTGCAAAAAGAGCAGGGGAAGTGCAGAAAGAGGCAAAAGAGGTGCAGAAAGAGGGAAAACGAGTGTTGAATGAGGCAAGAGGGGTATAGAAAGAGGAGAAAGAAGTGCAGAAAGAAGCACAAGAGGTGCACAATGAGGCAAGAGGGGGCAGAAAGAGGCAAGATTAGTGCAGAAAGAACCAAGAGATGTGCAGAATGAGGCACGATATGTGCAGAAAGAGGCAAGAGATGTGCAGAAACAGGCAAAAGGGGTGCAGAAAGAGGGAACAGGTGTGCAGACAGAGGCAATAGAGGTACAGAAAGAGGCAAGAGGGATGCAAACATTTGCAACAGAGGTGCAAAAAGAAGAAAGAGCAGTGCAGAAAGAACCAACAGAGGTGCAGAAAGAGGCAAGAGGGGTACAGATAGAAGTAAGAAAAGTTCAGAAAGAAGCAAAAGAGGTGCAAAAAGAGGCAAGAGAACTGCAGGAAAAGGCGAGAGAGGTGCAATAAGAGTCAGGAGAGGTACACAAAGAGGCAAAATGGGTACAGAAAGAGGCAAGAGGGGTGTAGAAAGAAACAAGAGAAGTGCAGAAAGAAGCAACAGAGGTGCTTAAAGAGGGAAGAGGGGTACAGAAAGAGGCAAGAGAAGTGTAGAAAGAAGCAACAGAGGTGCCAAAAGAGGCAAGAGAGGTGCACAAACAGGCAAGAAAAGTACAGAAAGATAGAACAAGGGGTGCAGAAAGAGGTAAGAGGGATACAGAAATTTGCAAGAGAGTTATTGAAAAAAGCAAGAGCAGTGCAGAAAAAAGCAAGAGAAGTACAGAAAGAAGCAAGAGGGGTGGAGAAATAGGGAAGAGGGGTGCAGTAGGAGGCATGAAGGATGCAGAAATTTACAAAAGAGGTGCAGAAAGAAGCAAGAAGAGTGCAGAGAAAACCAACAGATATGCAAAAAGAGGCAAGCGGGATGGTGAAATAGGTAGGAGGGGTGCACAAAGAGGCAGGAGGGGTACATAAAGAGGCAAGAGGGGTGCAGAAAGAAGGAAGAGAAGTGCAGAAAGAAGCAACAGAGGTGCTGAAAGATAAAAGAAGGGTGCAGAAAGAGGCAAGAGGAGTCCATAAAGAAGCAACAGAGTTGCAGAAAGAGGCAATAGAAGTGCAGAAAGAGGCAAGAGAGATGCAGTAAGAAGCAAGTGAGGTTCTGAAAGAGGCAAGTGGGGTGCAGAAACAGGCAACAGGGATTCAGAAAGAAGCAAGTCAGGTGCTGAAAGAGGCAAGTGAGGTGCAGAAACAGGCAAAACGGATGCAGAAAGAGGAAACAGGTGTGCAGACAGAGGCAAGAGAGGTACAGAAAGAGCCAAGAGGGATGGAGAAATAACCAACAGAGGTGCAGAAAGAGGCAAGAAGGGTACAGAAAGAGGTAAGAAAAGTGCAGAAAGAAGTAAATGAGGTGTGAAAAGAGGCAAGAGAACTGCAGAAAAAGGCAAGAGAGGTGCAGAAAGAGGCAAGAGAGGTATAGAAAGAGGCAAGATAAGTGTAGAAAGAGGCAAGAGAAATGCAGAAAGAGGCACTTGAGGTGCAGAAAGACACTGAAGATGTGCAGAATCAAGCAAGAGAAGTGCAGAAAGAGGCAAGAGAATTGCTTAAAGAAGCAACAGAGGTGCAGAAAGAGGCAAGATAAGTGCAGAAACAGGCATAAAGGTGCAGAAAGAGGGAACAGGGGTGCAGAAAGAGGCAAGAGAAGTGCAGAAAGAAGCAAAAGAGGCACAGAATGAGGCAAGAGAAATGCAGAAAAAGGCAAGAGAGGTGCAGAAAGAGGAAGGAGAGGTGCACAAAGAGGCAAGATGGGTACATAAAGAGGCAAGAGGGGTGCAGAAAGAAGCAAAAGAAGTGCAGAAGGAAGCAACAGAGGTGCTGAAAGAGGCAAGAGGTGTGCAGAAAGAGGCAAGAGAAGTGCATAAAGAAGCAACAGAGGTGCAGAAAGAGGCAAGAGAGGTGCAGAAACAGGCATGAAAGGTGCATAAAGACAGAACAGGGGTGCAGAAAGAGGCAAGAGGAAAGAACCATGTGAGGTACAGAAAGAGGCAACAGAGGTGCAGAAAGAGTCAAGAGAGGTGCAGAAAGTAGAAGAGATTTGCAGAAAGAGGCAAGAGAAGTGCAGAAAAAGAAAGAGTGGCTTGCACACCATTATGTTTTTTTTATTTGATAAAACGGGAAGGGGGCCGCGTGGCTCCCCTTCGCTGAGCCAATATTGGCCCCGGCCTTGGTTTAAAAATAAATTATTTCTCTTGAGAGAGGGCCCCCTCCCCTGGGCCACTTCTAACCCCGGGGACCCCATCCCCGGGGACTGGCCTTCTTTAAAAACATTTTCCCAGGAGGAGGACTGCGTGGCCCCCCCTTCCCTGGGCCAATTATGGCCCTGGGGACCCCATCCCCTGGGGCCGGCCTTCCATATATTTTTTTTAATTAAAGAGGAGGAGGGGCCGTGTGACCCCCCTCCTGGCCTCTTCTGGCCCCGGGGACCTCATCCTCCGGGGCCGGCCCTTAGTGTTGGGGACCGTGGAGGGAGCCCTAATGCTCCCACAGCCCCAGCTGGCTCCCCACCTCCTGTGGGAGCTGGCATTGCTTTTGAGCAAGGGGAGCTGCAGACCTACAGCAATCCTGCTTTGCTTCATTGAAGGGAGAGCAGGTTTCCTGCTCTTGCTTCAACGAAGCAGAGTTTGCTATGGCAGTGCGGGAGCAGTGCTCCCGCCCAGCCATAGCAAACAGCAATGACCACCACCTCCCCGGGGCTTTACAAATGTTGGGAGGGGGGCCACGCGGCCCTCCTCCTGGAGCCCTCTATGGCCCTGGGCCCAGGGCCAGCTCCTGCAATGTCCCGGGGTGCCCATCAGTGATGTCATTTGAGATGTCATCATTGATGTCACTGACCATGTCATGAGTGATGTAATATGTGACGTCATCAGCAGTGCATTGCGGGGGCAAGAGTTATAGTTAGCTCAGCTAACTATAACGGCTGAATTTCTCTCGTTTTGTTTGAGTGGAATGTCAGACTAACTATACTGTCCTTGAAACCTGTGTTTTTTTCTGTGAATATCTAAGGTTATTTAAATGCTAATTTCTAACTATAACGTCCCGGAAACCAGTGTTTTTTCATTGAATTTTATATGTATGTATTCAATCTCCTCTCACTCTTACAAGGAAGTAATCAGCACTCAGGTTGTAGTTTGGAAGTATTTAATCTGCAAAGGACACGATCCATGCATTTCGGCACGTGCGAACCTTGATAAAAATACAAGACGTCATTGTAGCTTCCTTATTTAAATGTAAAAATGCCTCCAGTTGCCATTATTAACAAAGGACTACATATTACATTATTCCAAAAATCTGGCGACCATATTGGCCTGTTCACAATGCGAAAATTCAGGAATTTATACAATAAAAATGTTGATATGCACACAATGTCATTTCAGCACATCTTGCCCCGTGACCGCCGTACCTGTATGTTCTTCAGCGTGACTTGTACATAATAAACATACTTACGATTGCAAACATCAACATAAACAATGGACTACACATTACTTTAAATTGAAAGGCTGGCGGCCATATTTATCTGGACACTTTGCATATTATGGTTCTTACACGAAAGAAAAGAAAAAAAGGCATGTTAATATACACACACTATCCCTAAATAAAGTTCTAGTGATTACAGTTCCATTCCATTCACAGCTCATTTGAGATGTCATGAGTGATGTCACTGACCATGTCATGAATGATGTAATATCTGAGGTCATAAGCAGTGCATTGTGGGGGTGTAAGTTATGGTTAGCTCAGGTAACTATAACTGCTGAATTTTACTGGTTTTGTACGAGTGAAATCTGAGTCTAACCATAACGTCCCTGTAATCTTTGTTTTTTTCAGCAAATTTCTATTTTTTTTAATGTAAAGTAAGATGCCTATCACAATGGATGGTGGGGGGTTGGAAGCAGGGCCTGGCCTGGCATTGTGCTTCCCCCACCCAAGCTTGCTGCTCCTGCCTCCCCTCGTCCTTGCCATCCATTGTCCAAGTCCATGCCCCTACTCCCTCATTACAGCCCTGTGTGGCTGTTGTCCATCCACTGGCCTTCCCACTATCTCTGAACAGTTAGCTTGCTGCGCCATCCACTTCCTCCCTATCCTCTATTGTCTGAATCCATGCAATAGCCTCCTCCCTCCTGCCATGCAGGGTCTGATGTTCTGCACTGCCCTCCATTTAGCATGATGCCCCAGTCCACTCCTCCTGTCCTCCATTGCCCAATTATGTGGCCCATCATTGACCGCCTGCTTAGCCTCTGTGCTTAGCTTGCTGCCCCTACTCTCCTTCCCCCTGCCCTCCGATGATTGTGTGCATGCCCCTGCTCCATCCTTTTTGCCCACCATGTTCCATGGACCTGCCCCTCCTATCTAATCTGTTGAGCTGCCACTCCCTTCCCACCTGCCTAGCATTTTCAGATGACTGTAACCTGTCCCTGCCAACTCCTCCCTGCCTGTCCACGTGCCATGTCCCAATCCCCTTCCTCCTGTCCTCCATGGTCTATTTTGCGGCCACACCCTTCTGCCCTCCCTGGTCTGTTGTACTGCAACTGCTCCTCCTGCCTGCCCTGCGTGGTCTGTTGTGAGGCCCCTTCCCCTGAACTCTCTTGTCTGTGCCCAGCTCCTACCCCTCCCTTCTATCCTACATTGTCCTTTGTGCATGCCCCTGCTCCCTCCTTCTTGCTCATCATGGCCATTGTGCTGCCACTAACCCTCCCACTTGCCATGCATGGTCTTCTGTGCTGCCACAGCCCCTCCCACCTTTCCTGTGTGGTCAGCTAGCTGCTCCTGACCCCCTTCCACGTTCCCTCCATGGTCTGTGTGTGTGCCATTATAGTCTCACTGTTGCCCTCCATGGTGTGTTGTGCTTCTAGTGCCCATCCTGCCTGACCTCCATTTATTTATTTATTTATTTATTTATTTTGAGAGTTTTATAGAGCGCGAACAAGATCCTTGCGGATATCAGAGCGCTTTACATTAAGACAAATGTGAATTAGCAAACAAGATATAAGCAGGTAACATTCAAATAAACAACATTTCGTACAAACAGCAGCAGGGTAGATACCAGGAAAGCAACCCCAATGCGAAAAGTCCAGGGGGGTGTTAGATGGCCCATTAAAATAATAGGGCATACTAGTACAGGATCTGTAAAAGTTGGTGAATATAAGGAATGTGTTCATGTGAATTTTGCCATGAGAATCGCGTTAATTTCCTTTTTGAAAGATACGGTAGAGGCATTCAGTCTGGTTTCGGGGGGTAGAGTGTTCCAAATTCTGGGCACCATCCCCGAGAAGCATCGTTTGTATGTTTTCTTCTTGTTGAACCTTTGAGGTTCCAGTATTAGGTTTTCGGCACTCCTTGAGGATCTTAGACCATGGTCCATGGTCAGCTTGCTACTCCTACCCTGCCCCCTTGCCCCCTGCCCTCTGTTTTCCATGTGCAGACCCCTATTCCCTCCCTCCTGGCTTGTATGTTCCATTGTAATGTCACTGATCCGTCCCTCCTGCCCTTTATGGTCAGTTGTGCTGCAGCTTTCTCTCCTGTCTGTCCATTATGGTCAGCTTGCTGCCATTGCCTCTTTCCCCTCTGTTCTCTATTGTCCATGTGCATGGTCCTGTCCCCTCTTATTGCTTTCCATGGATCGTTGTGCTGCACTGCCATCCCGCATGCCTTGTGTGGTGTATTGTGCTGCTGCAAATGCTGATGCCTGCCCTGTAAGGTCAGTTTGGTACACCTGTCCATGTCCCTCCTGTCCTCTGTTATCCGAGTCCATGTAACTTCCCCAGTTCCTCCTGCCTTCCATGATCCAATGTACCATGTACCATACATGCTAACATTTTGAACTTGGTAAGAGGGAGAGTTTTGAAAACAAACTGAGGAATTAATTTTCCCCATTGACTAGCATTGAAAAAGAGGAGATTGTAGACAGGAGACAGATTAAATAAAGCCCATTTGGGCTTAAAACATTGGGCATCTGCTGGCTGACTCGGGTCTGTTGGCATGTATGGTTGTACTACCATTGCCTCTTCCTTCTGCCCAAAATGGTCTATTATATTGCCACAGCCTCTCTTTCCTGTCCTGCATTGTTGGTTTGTTTCCCCTGCCCCAATTTCCACTGCCCTCCATAGTCTGTTGTGTTGCCACTGCCCTTCCTGCCTGCCCAGTGTGGTCAAATTGTTGCCACCAGTAGATAATATATATATATTACCTACTGGCGGTCGGCAGTAGGTAGATACAGTTAGGACCTATTTTCCATAGGAAGTCCGTAACATTCTATTTGGAATAACTTTTGCACCGATTGACAAATCTTCACAAAATTTTCCAAACTTTTGGCCAGCCCCGGTCACGGTGATTCGACAAGCGGGGGCCGAGAAAAAAGGGGGGTCCCAAAACGCGTTTTCCCCATGCATTTTCCCATAGGACCTTTAGCCACAGCTACAGCCCAAACTGCTGAACGGAATTACACCAAATTTGGCACAGAGGTAGTCCTCAGTTCAGACTCGTATCTTTTGCTGACATGGTGTAAATCCGTTCAGTAGTTCCTGAGAAAATTAGAGTTAAAAGTACATATATATCTATGGCCCTGGAGGATCCGTGCACCCTCCCGATCACGAACTGAATTTTAATTGGCTGCCAACACTCTGAATCAGGAAGTGTTGGCAGCCATCTTGTGCCTCGGTAGAACCGAGGCACAAGAAAGCCATAAAAAAAACGATGCAAAACGCGACAAGGGGGAAGGGTAGAAACACCCTGACCCCCTAGGCCTGCTCTGTGGGTCCCACAAGGACCCCCAAGGCCAAACAAATGCGCGGGCTCCCGATCTGAATATGCCAAATCCCAGGGGCATAATAAAAAAAAAGTGTGGGGGATCCCAATCCCCCCAACACTGCCCTAGGGACCGCCACCCCTGGGACTCGAACATAGTATATGGGGGGGCTCACGGCCCCCCCCACAGCCCCAGGGACCGCCACCCCCCGGGGCTTGAAATAATTTGGTGTGGGGGGATCTCAGGCCCCCCAACCCCGGGGACCGCCACCCCCGGGGCAACTTGTCAATGTGGGGGGGGCATGCAGCCCGCCTCCTGGAGCCTTGTATAGGCCCTGGGGACCGCCACCCCCCAGGGCCGGCTCCTGCAGTGTCCTGGGGTGCCCACACCTGGGACACTGCTGTTAGCAATGGCAGGGCGGGAGCCTCGCGGCTCCCGCCCTGTCATTGAAAACTGCTTTGCTTCATTGAAGCGAGAGCAGGGAAACCTGCTCTCGCTTCAATGAAGCAAAGCTGATTGCTTTTCCACATGGGGAGCAGCATGTTAGCTGCTCCCCATGTGGAAAAGCAATGCCGGCTCCCACAGGTCCCCAACGAGAGGCCAGGCCCTGGGGGATGGGGTCCCCGGGCCCATAAGTGGCCTGGGAGGGGGGCCACGCGGCCCCCCCTCCACCATTAAAAAAATGTAAAAATGTGTTTTTAAAAATCAATGGCCGGCCCCGGGGGATGGGGTCCCCGGGGCAAATTATGGCCTCGGGAGGGGGGCCACGCAGCCCCCTTCCCGATTTCTTTAAAAAAAAACAATTGGGGGCAGGCCCTGGGGGATGGGGTCCCCAGGGCCAATAAATTAGAAAAAGAAGGGGGGCTACACAGCCCCATCTAAAAAAAAAAAAAAAACACGGGATCGGGCCGGAGGCCACGCCCCCTCCTTACACCACTCTGCAAACGCGCCCCCTGGTGCGTTTGCAGAGGGGAAACTAATTCCCCTTGAATACTGGGGGTCCCTGGGGGCCAACTAGCCCACCAGGAACCTCCAGTAAGCACCAGGGGGCTGCATTGCAGAGAGGTGTAATGAGGCCACGCACCTTTTTACACCTCTCTGCAATGCAGCTCCATGGCACTTACTGGAGGTACCTGGTGGCCTAGTTGGCCACCAGGGGACCTCAGAATTCAAGGGGACTTAATCCCCCAACTTAAAAAGTTTCTAAGTGTCCATTTTTGAAATGTACAAATATTCCTCTAAAATCAGCCAAAGTATGAATTCCGATTTACTCACCTGTTATCAGGAGAGAACACAGTGCTGCATCTTTTAGACCAGCACTGACCCTGAAAAGCAATTCTAAGCGTACTTACCAGTAACTTGTATTTCCTTCCGTAGGAATCCATTGTGTGGTTTTCACCAGAAAGGTTTCTAAGTGTCAATTTTTGAAACGTACAAATATTCCTCTAAAATCAGCCGTACTACGAATTCCGATTTACTCACCTGTTATCAGGAGAGAATCCAGGGCTGCATCTTTTAGACCAGCACTGACCCTGAAAAGTAATTCTAAGCGTACTTACCAGTAACTTGTATTTCTTTCCATAGGAATCCATTGTGTGCTTTTCACCAGAAAAGTTTCTAAGTGTCCATTTTTGAAACGTACAAATATTCCTCTAAAATCAGCCGAACTACGAATTCCGATTTACTCACCTGTTATCAGGAGAGAACCCAGGGCTGCATCTTTTAGCCCAGCACTGACCCTGAAAAGTAATTCTAGGCGTACTTACCAGTAACTTGTATTTCCTTCCATAGGAATCCATAGTGTGGTTTTGAGCAGAAAAGTTTCCAAGTGTCTATTTTCACAAACTAAAAATATTCCTAAAAAATAGTCTGTATGACTTAAACACATTCTTTCAACTGTTTACAGGTGATTCACCAGTGCTGGATCCAGGATCCACCACCGAGTAAGAAAAAGTAACAATAACACTATTTACCTGCTAAGTGAATTTTCTGCCATAGGATAACATTGGTGATTCTATGTGAAAAAATATTCTGTGTCAACTTTTAAAATACAATAATATTCCTTAAAAATAACTACTGTAACCAAAACGCTTTTACTCAACTGTTTACAGGAGATGTCCAAGGACTGAATCTAGGATCCAGTCCTGTGATTAGAAAAGTAATCCATAAAGTAACTAATTGCATTTGACTAGAAATTCACATTGAGCTCAATGTTGCATTGTGTTTGAAATTGTTTTGCCCATTGCAACAACTGTAACTACTGTACTTAAACGTTTATTGCCGATTTGCAAAGTATTTAAACTAAAGTAATTCATTCTGAGAAAGTATATTTTGTATTGTAATGTATAATGTAATTAAAAAAATAAAATATCTAAAAATAAACAGTTAAAAAAATGTAGTAAATCAGTATAAAAAAATCTTTATAACAATTAATACATTAAAAATTGTCATTTACAAAACATTTGAAATTCACTGAAAAAAACATAGGTTTCAGGCCTGACATAGTTAGGAATTAGCATTTAAAAATACTTAAAAATTCACTGAAAAAAACCATCGGTTTCAGGCCTGATATAGTTAGGAATTAGCATTTAAAAAACCTTTGAATTTCACTGAAAAAAACATAGTTTTCAGGCCTGATATAGTTAGGAATTAGCATTTAAAAAACCTTAGAAATTCACTGAAAAAACAATAGGTTTTAGGGGTGTTATAGTTAGCAATCCACTGCTGATGATGTCACATATTACATCATTCATGACATGGTCAGTGACATCACTGATGACATCTCAAATTACATCACTGATGACATCATCCATGTGACAATCAGATACACCTCATCATACACTAGTGTAACTTTTCATCACTCACTGTAAAATACAGAGTGCCAGATTTAAAACCATTGACACACCAATACAAGTTTTTAAACACCCACACAGTGATTCCTAGATCTAAACACACATCTAATCACTTACCTATAGATTCACTCATACATGCTGTCAATGATCAATAGAACACTATCAAATATACTTATACACCTATATCAACATTACACACCAGCACACATCCTAATCACTTATGAAGTCATCCTACTCACGTATGCAAACAATGGATCATACTTACTTTTACTTAGCTATACACTTATAAAAACACCACTTCATCTATTCATATAGATAATAACTCATACTTAGTGTGTTATAAAAACACTATTACAAGTATACAGTTATCCATACAGTCACTCATACAATCACTGAGTCTTATGTATACTTATTTATATACAACAACTGACACATACACTGGCTTTTATTTTTCTATTTTGTTGGACATGTACCATTGAGACATATATTGGCTCATCACCACACCCATAAAGATATTCCCTCACCCAAACAACTGTTATAACATGTAGTTTTAACTTCATATACCTACTCAATCAACTATTCACACATCTTTGGGCTGTCACACACCCCCCACTGAACCACACACACATTCACTCTCCCATACAAATACTCAGTAAACTAATATATAACTAATATAGACTTTCACGTAGCTAGTAACCAACTGGTACAGCAGTTTACACAACAACTGACAAAGTGATACAGATATTCACACAGTTTAGTCACTATCCAATATATTTAGTGCAACACTATAAATTAGTCAAGTAAACAGTCAATCACACTGTTATTTAATCCTCCATCCAGATATTTATATTTATATATCCACTCATTCTTCAATGCAAATTGCTATATGTATATATAATACATATTTAAATAAGGAACCAAACCACATTCACTGGATGATGTCATCAGTGATGTCATTTGAGATGTCATCAGTGATGTCACTGACCATGTCATGAATGATGTAATATGTGACATCATCAGCAGTGGAATGCGGGCGCGCGAGATGTAGTTAGTACAACTAACTATATCGGAGGAATTTCAATGGTTTTGTTCGAGTGAAATGTCCAGCTAACTATAACACCCCTAAAACCTATTGTTTTTTCAGTGAATTTCTAAGGTTCTTTAAATGCTAATTCCTAACTATATCAGGCCTGAAACCTATGGTTTTTTCAGTTAATTTATATATATATATATACATTCACACAAAAAAAGGTTACAGGGACGTTATATTTAGAAATTACCATTTAATAACCCTTAGAAATATACTGAAAAAAACAAAGGTTACAGGGATTTTATAGTTAGGCTCAGGTTTCACCAGGGAAATTAAGCAGTTATAGTTAGCTGAACTAACTGTGACTCATGCCCCCGCAATGCACTGCTTGTAAACTCACATATTACATCACTCATGAAATGGTTAGTGACATCACTAATGATATCACTGATGAGATCTCAAATGACATCACTGATGACATCATCCAGTGACTGTGACTGTTTTTAAAAAGTTTATGTGTGTTAAATATATACTTCAAAGTGTATCGGTTAATCAGTGGGTGTATGCGTGCCTTTATGGATGATTCAGTAGCTGCTTGACTGACTGTATAAGTGAGTGATTAGATGTCTCAGTGACTGTTTTAGTCTGTCAGTTGGTATCTAAGTGGCTGTATCAGTTGGTGATTGGGTATGTGAGTGTCTTTATGGGTAATTGACTGGTTGTCTGAGTACCTGCATGGGTGTATGAGTGTATGTGTGGGTGAGTGAGGGGTTGTGTGACTGCCTGCGTGGGTGAGTGAGTGGGTAAGTCTTAGAAGGTGGAGGGGACACATATGAGAACTTTTTTATACTGTGATGTATTACCTTGGAAAGTAGAAAATATGTTACAATTTTTTAAACTATAGGAAAAGCTGCAGCAAATTGAACTGTTTTCATGAATTTGTATCTATTATTTCTGATTACTGTATTTTTAAAATCAAGATGAAATATTTGTATTGTTTGCTTTTATGATTTTATATGCCTAAAATCGAATAAAGCTCATTTTGACTTTGACTTGAAATGGGTAAGTCAGTGGCTGTATGGGATGGTGAGTGTGTCTGTAAGGGGCTGTTTGGGTGACTGAGTGTGTGTATGGCTGTGTCGGTGAGTGAATGGATGTGTCAGTGGTGTATGGGTGAGAAACTGCATATGTGAAAGGCAGTATAGGTGAGTGTTGAAGTATATGAGTGACTATGTGTGAGTGAGTGATTCTGAGAGTGGCTTTATTGGTGAGTGTGTGCTTGTGTCAGTGGCTGTATAGGTGAGTGAATATGTGTTAGTATCTGTATGAATGAGCGAGTGGGTGTGTGTATAACTGTGTAGGTGAGTAAGTGGCTGTGTGATTGACTCTATGGGTGAGTAGGTATGTGAGTAGCCTTATGGGTGACTGACAATATGTGAGTGGGTATATGAGTGGATATATCAGTGGCTGTATTAGTGAGTGGGTTGTGTATAGGTGACTGAGTGGATGTGTGTGTAGACCTATGGATAGGTGAGTGGGTGTGTAAGTACTGGTATGGGTGTGTCAGTGGCTTTAAGAATGATAGTGCAGAAGATAGAGTGGGTGTATGAAAGGTTATATTGAGGTGTGAGTGGGTGCATCAGAGATTCTGCTAATGATGTCACCAGTGATGTCATGAGTGATGTCACTGACCATGTCATGAGTGATGTAATATATGAGGTCATAAGCAGTGCATTGCGGCAGCATGAACTATAGTTAATTCAGCTAAATAAAACTGCTGAATTTCTCTGTTTTTGTACAGGTGAATCCTGAGCCTAGCTAACGTCTCTGTAATCTTTAACCAATCTTATATTTTGTTTTATATTACAGAAAGAGAGGAGGGCTCCTCCAGGGCCGTTTTCGGTCCAGGGACCTCATCCCAAGGTGCCTGGACCCGGGCCATTTTCAGCCCCAGAGACCCATCCCCTAGGGAAGGCCTGTATTACTTAATTTCTTTTTAAAAAACAAGGGAAGGAGGCTGTTTGGTCCCCCTCCTGGGCCGATTTCAGCCACGGGGACCTCATCCCCCAGTAGTGTAAGCACCCTGGTCCCACCCAGGGCACCCACATTTTCAATGTTGGTGACTGGGGGGGGGGAGCCTGAAGGCCCTGTTGTCCCTGCTGGCTCCTCGCCTCCTACAAGAGTCAGCATTTCTTTGAGACCCAGGCAGCTGCTAACATGCAGCTACCTGGATCTCAAAGCAATTTGTCTGTTTCCCTGCTCACTTGACAGTGGGCAGGGAAACAGGCATGCTCCACTTTCAGCAAGAGAGAGCCTTTCTGCTCTTGCTTGCTGAAAGCAGAGCAGGTTTTCTATGGCTTGGCAGGAGTGGTACACCCACCTAGCCATAGCGAACTGCAATGTCCTGATGGTGGGCTCCCTGGGACATTGCTAGAGCCGGCCCTGGGGGGGTGATGGTCCCCAGGGCCATCAAGGGCTCCAGGACGGGGGCCGCACATTCCCCTCTCCAATGTTAACTTTACCCCCAGGGAGTTGATGGTCCCCAGGTTCCAAGGGTCTACAATGGACCTCTTTCATTGTTGTATTTGCGTCCCAGGGAAGTGGCGGTTCCCGGGGCTGTGGGGAGACCATGCGGACCACTCGCATTCCTGTTAAGTGCCCAGGGGAGGTGGCGGTCCCCTGCTTTCTTTTTTTAATAATGTATGTGCGCCGGGTAGGTGATATTCTCCAGGGTGGTGGGGGAGGCCTTAGGTCCTTCCCCTACATGTCCTTAAAAAACAGTGTGCCCCGTGGAGGTGGCGGTCCCTGGGACTGTGGGGGTCTCAGTGGGTTTTTATTATTTACAGCCCCAGGGAGGTGGCAGTCCCTGGGGCTTTTTAGAAACCTAACAGGGGGTCCCATGAGCCCCCTTTTTTATGCCCCTGTGATTTGGCCCATCCGGGGACTTTAGAAAAATGATGCACAGTTGTCTGCGCTTCTTTTTATTTTGACATTTTTTGCTGCAGATACACGGTTCCACTCGTGAGTCCACTGCAATCATTTTTTTTAAATGCTTTTTCCCCCAGCGTGGTCTCTGAGGGACACCTCCACCGTATCTGGGGAGGTCAGGTTATTTTTTTGTACTTTTTTTTGTATTTTTTTGTGGGACTCTGCTTCAAGCTGAGTCCCAAGGTGGCTGTCAACACTTCCTGATTGAAGTGTTGGCAGCCCGTCAAATTTTAGTAGGATCTGAGAGTCCACTGCAAGGACTCAACATCCTCAGATATCTGTATTTGATATCTCAAAAACTACTGAATGGATTTACACCAAATCACAAAAAAGCACGCTTTCTGAACCAACATCTGGCTTCCTGCAAAATGTGGTATAATTCCATTCAGCAGTTCGGGCTGTAGTCGTGTTAAAAAAAAATTAAAAATCACCCTAGACATAACGTAGGGAAAAAGCGTTTTGGGACCCCTTTTTCTTGGCTCCTGCTTGACGGATCACCTCAAAACTTACAACACAGCAGCTAAACTAAAAAGGGGAAGGTTTGTGAAAAGTTCGTGAAGATTCATCAAGTGGCACAAAAAAGTTATTGGCAAACAAAAAACGTTTTTCCTATGGAATCTTTGGTACTAATGATAACTACCTACTGGTGACTGCCATATCCACGGATTCCTGTAACAGCTCCATTTTAGACAGCTCAAAGTCCACAGGCAAGGGCCTCCCATCCAAGTCTACCAAAGCTGCTACCACTCCCCCATGCACCCCCTCACTCTCTCCCAAAAGCCGGGGTGGCTCTACTCTCCCCAAAGTGTTCCCCACCCAGAACAAATCCCTCCACTGTACCTCCCTTAGTACTGTTAGAGAACTTCCCTCCACTCCACCCAACCTCCTGCATCTGACAACAAGGCAACGCCACTGCCCCCCTCCTCCCATCTCCTCTTCTTGCCTTCTCGCTCAGTAACTAACACACATGTCACCCTCAGCTCACCTGACACCCGCCCTAACCACCCCATTCCCACCCCTCTGAGCCACACCCGCTCCAACACACTGACCATCCTTCTGAGCTCGCCTAGACCTCCTCGCACCCCTCCTCCTAGAAACCTAGTCTTAGGTTGGTCGAGCTCCTCCACCAGGTCTCCTGCTCATCCACCAGAATTTGTCCTGACCCACAGGTCCCCTTCCCGCAAGTACAACCTTCACCTTTGGACCTTGAAACCCTGAACATCAGAGCATCCAACATAGTTCAGAGCATCCAGAATTCCATACTGGAGTTGAAGAACATCCTTCACCTCAATGAACACTCTATCGCTGATCTCAAGACTTCCCATAACTCAGTCCTTTCCCCGCTTGTGAGAAGTGGGCCTGGTATACGCTGTTCACTAGTTAAAGTGGACACCTTGCACCAGTACAATTCGACTCTTATGGTAGTAGGTTTAAGACAACATTTTAAAGAAAGCTATCCTAGTGGTAGCTGTGGAGAGCAGCCTTCAGGCTAAGTCTTTAGAGGAATGTAAAGCAGCTTGTTTTACCTTATAATCTCTTGAATTACTAAATGAAAGGACACCACACAGGTATATATATCAAATATATATGTATTTGTTACTAACAACTCTCTGCTAATCTCTTTATGAGATTAGAAGTCAGGAACATATGCATAAATCAACATTTCAAAATAAGTTAAGCACAAATATGGCTGGGGCCCTAGGGGCGTACCAGACCATATACTAAAAAAGAGACTTAGATATAACGACTTGTGAGGGGAGAAGGCCAGGGCCTTCAGAAGCGCTGAGGCCTCACAAAACCACCCAAGGCAGGTAAGTAAAGGAGACGCATGCAGTGTGAGAACACAACCGCGAATCCCTATTGACTTCAATGGAGCAAGTCGCGATTGGAAATTAAGAGTTTTAGGATACTTCGGGAGAGTCTACAAGCAAGTCACTTACAGGGTAAGTAGTTCTAGAGCCAACACCCACAGAAGCACCGTAGTGCTGAAGTTACCTCACCCAGGGAAGCCGGGTGCATAGGTGTCTTTTGGTGTCGGGTCGAGGCGTCGTTTTCAATGGGAGCCAAAGAAGACTTGCTGCTTGTGAAGACAGGAGAAGTGTCCGGTGGAACCCAAGGCTGGATTCAGAAGAAGGAAGACCTGAAAGCAGAGGGGACAGTGTTCAAAGTCACTTGGCAGTGATATGGGGCAAGGAATATGGATGCCCACAGTCGTCGGGTGATTTCAGGTGATCCACAGGTGTCTTGCCTCTTCAGCCACAAGGTCCAGGAGGCGTCGACGATGACCAGGAGCTGCATTCGGCGTGTCCCACAAAGTCTGCAGCTTACTGCAGTGTCGGTGACCAGATTGGAGCCAGCAAGCCTTGGTAACAGCAAGTCTCATGGAAAGGATAAATAGTCAGCGGTGTAGACCAGCAGGGTCTGAGGGACTCACCAAGCAAGGGTATGTCAGGGCAGGCCGAGAACAGCCAGGAAAGCCCTTTGGAACTGTAGAAAAAGTCTTCTGGGGACCCACAAGCTAACCGGAAAGGGATCGTGAAGATGCCTCGGGAGGATTCACTCAACAGGGGCCAAAGGTCACTTGGGACAGGGTAGGCCTCTGATCTTTGGAGGGATTCCTGCTGGAGGCTTGGACCACACATGGTCCAATGCACAAGTTCGTAGAACATCCTGAAGGGGTTGCACTCGAAAATAGTGCACGGTACCCAGGGATTGCGGTTCCTTGTCACTCGTGGGGTCCACTTGCCTCAGCATCACTGGGGACTCACGATGGTCTTGGAGAAGTCAGGAAATCCTCATCCTGGGATGCAGGGACTTCGGACTCCGGCGGGAGCGGGAAAGTTTGCGACCGTTGATTGCAATATTGGGTGCCTGCCAAGCAGGGGAGTCACTCCTTGACTCCAAGGGAGATTCTTCCGTCTTCCAGAGGTAGTGGAACGTCGAAGGTCCAGGATTCATCTTCAGAACGTCTTCCTGGGGTATCTAGTTTGCAATGGCAAGGGTTCCCTAACTTATACTAGAAGGAAGGGAGGGACTAGCTCTATAACCCCACCTATGGGAGGGTCAGGGGAGTGGGTGGCTACACCCACTTCCCTTTGTCCAGTTTCATGCCAGAGCAGGGGCAGGTAGCCCCTGAGCCGGTTTGTACTGGTTTATGCACAGAGGAGCCTACTGCTCCCCCAGTGCAGGACTTCAAAGCACTCTAGGAGTGCACCCACCCAGCCCCAATACACTAAATCCTGTCTGGAATATGGTGACACCTCCCTGTGACAGGATGCCTATTGTTGGGCCTCCTCCACTGCGAGTTTCAGTCAGCAGCAGGAGGGCAGCCCAGTGTCTGTGCTGGTGGAATCCATTTTGTGATGCCAGGGCTCTTTCAGATTTCTACCGTGTTTCCACAGTAGGTACATGTCGTCCCCTCTTGAAGGATGGGATCATACTCCCACACCAGTTACTGGTGTGGGGGTATGATTCCAAGTTGTTTGACACCAAACACGACATGTTTTGATGCAGTCATTCCAAGGTTAGCATTTACCGTAGGTTATAATGCACTTAAGAGTATATGGTTTAACTGCATCCACAAACAGCCACAGAGAATAGACTCTGCCAGCTGCAGAGGGGCCCTGCTCATGCAGAGGCACCCCCTCACATTGTAAACCAAGCACCCTGCCCTCAGGATTGATAGGGCCTGCCTTATGGGTGACTGATAGGTTTATATGTGTGTGTGAGATGAGATATAGGAACCTATACCTCAGTGAGGAGTGCTAACACTACCTCACCCAGGCTGCAGTAGCAGGCCTGTGGTGTCAGATTTAGTCTGCTTCCCAGGGGTGGCATAATACATGCTTCAGCCCCTGTTAGGCCTGTGAAGTACCTATGCCCTTGGTACCTAAGGTACCATATACTAGGGGCTCATAAGGTACCACAGTATCCAATCACTAGTGCACCTAATATGCACTCCAAGTTGTTTAGAGAGAACAGAGAGGTTGGGGCCCTGAGTAGCAGTGTCCCAGCCAGACTATAGCCAGAAACCAGTGTAAACATCAGAAAAAAGTGGGGGCAACATAAGTGGCAGATCCTACTCTCCTACACCGCTCATCATGCCTTCCCTCCAACCCATGCCACTAGCCAACAGACACCTTCACCCTCGCAAACTTCCCAACTACCTCTCGAAGGATTAAACCCTAGCCCTCCACTTATCTTACAAGACCTCTACGGACGCCCCCGTCCTCTAGACAAGAAAGCTGTTTACTTAATTCCGACCTTCTCTCCGTAACAGAGGAATAAACAGCAACAACTTAATGCAAGTACGCCTATCCTCCCCTACCTGTAACACATGCCCAACGCTCCACTCCCTGGCCTCCCACTCAACTGCCGATCAGCAGCGAAGCATGCCTCTGACATTGCTGCCCTCATCCTGAGCCAAAAAACTGATTTAGCTATCCTAATCAAGGGATGGCTCAATGAATCTTCATCACGTTACCTAGATTTACTTGTCCTGACAAATTATAACATCATTAGGCTTTAAAGACAAATAAAAAAAGGGGGAGGCGTTGCCTGCATCTTCCGCTCAGACCGTTACCGAACTCCATGCCGACCCCACTTATTCCTGCAAATATCTTGCTCTCTCCATTTGTTTTAACACTACGCAGTTATGCAAACTGCACATCTTCTACCACCCCCTAGACAAGAATGACACCTTCATTGACCACTTCATGGAAATCATTACTGCTAAGGCTTCCCCCAACTCCAATGACATTGTCCTCGAAGACTTTAATCTGCACTGGAAATACCCAAAAGACCCCCAGGTCAATGCCGTCAAAGCCTTCCCTGTTGACCAATCTCTCACTCAAGTCTGCACTCTACCAAGTCAGACGAAAGGTTTCATGCTGGATTGGATCATCGCAAAGCCATCGGTGGTCAGGCCTAACTCAATAGTCCTGTGCGACTGGTCAGATCACCACGCCATTAACTTCCTAATACCTGGCTTCCTCATGAAAAGGCCAGGGAAACCTGTGAAACCAAAAAGCTGGCTCAGAGACATTAAGAGCCTCGACCTCAAGAAGCTGACTGCTCGCTGCAAGAATGACTTACACCCCCCTCCAAATCTTTCCAGGGTCAGCGACCTCACAGAGCACTACAACTCGACAATGTCCAACATAACTGATGATCTTGCCCCGTTAACGCTAAAAAGATCCCAAATCAAAGACAAAAACCCCTGGTTCAATGGACCCCTCAACAATGAAAGGAGAGCTCTCCGGCTAACAGAAAGAAACTGGAGACTGCACCCCTCAGACTCTGAACTAAAACTTCTCCATCAGACCAGAAATACAAAGAAACTACAAAATCCCTAATAACCTGTGAGGAGTTCTCCTCCTTCTTTACAGCCGAAGTTAACTCTCTAGGAAACAAACTTAATTCTGCTTCAAACTTCCCACCTCCTCCTGCCAGGACCCATCTCTCTTCTCATCCCCACCAGGCAACACCCAAAAACCAAGCTCACTGGTCCAACTTCAAGGTATATGACGACCTCTCCATCTCGAAAATTCTATCCTCCTTAAAATCGAATAGCCACTTCGTCAACCCACTCCCCTCCAACTGCTTGGCAGCAACCTCCCCTTTCATCATTCCCATTTGGAATACAATCATCAACGCCTGACCTGACTCCCTAAAAACCGGGCAAGTCATCCCCATCCTAAAAAAAAACACTCTGTATCCTGCTATTCCAGACAGCTTCAGACCCATTTCCAACATTCCTCTTCTTGCTAAAGTACTGGAGAAATGTGTGCAACTTCAACTGAGTCAACACATTGCTAACTTCAACCTATTAGACGAGTTCCAATCTGGTTTCAGGCCTGGGCACAGCACCGACACCACTATTTTCCACATAATAGACGACACTCTTCAAGCCCTTGACCAAGGCAAAACCTGTCTCTTAATCCTACTGGATTTATCCTCGGCATTTGACACAGTCAACCACGAGAAACTACTTGAACGCCTTGAACACAGGATGGGAATAGGAGGTACCGTCATCAAATGGTTTGGTTCTTCCTCCAGAACCACTCCCAGAGATTCTAAGTTAACAGCAACCTATCTGCTCCCTCCCTAATAACAATCAGTGTCCCCCAAGGCTCAACTCTGTCCCCTACCGTCTTCAATCTCTACCTCAAACCGCAAGCTGAAATACTATGCACTGCCAACATTTCCTTCCACATGTACGCCGACGATACTTAGATCTACATCAAAATCTCATCTCTAGAGGATATTAACTGTTTTAATGAGGCTCTGAAGTAAACTGTGCAATGGCTCGCTAGCAACCAACTCAAACTGAATGCAAAAAAAACAGAGTTCCTTCTCTTCCCCCCCCCCCCCCCCTAAAAACACTACTGACATCTTGGAATAGACTAACTCAAACACAGCACTTAAATGCACACAGACCATAGTGGAATCTGCCAAATCTCTTGGCATAACCCTGGACAGCAACCTGAATATGCATGAGCACATCAACTTGTTTGCCAAAACTGCCAGGTTCTAGCTGAGCTATTTGAGAAAACCACCAGCAACACATGTGTAACAGCCAGTAATAAAAGTATAACGGCCAGTAGTTACTGGTAAAATAGGAAACTTAGCGACATCACATTAGCATTAGGCATGAAACACATTAGATCAGACGTAAGCCTAGATCACCATAGCATGATACTAGGCATAACCTTAGGCATAGGAACCCATAATGCATCATATCCGCATAAGTCACATTGGGCATAAAATCAGCAATGCGAACATTAGGGAAGAGCATTAGGCCTAAGCACATTAGCAAGACAGGACATCATCTCCATAATAAATCACCCCCTGTGCAGGTAGGAACAAAGCAGCTCATATAGTAATACCTAAGCATACCCACTGAAATGTCCCCAGTCGTTGCAGCTGCCCACGCTTTCGTGGTGCAGCTGTAGGAATAAGCACTGGCACTATCGTGCCTGGGGAGCCCCCCTTTCAGGGACTCTAAAAGGAATGTTGCCCACAACCCTGCAGCGGTCCGCAACTGCGGCGCTGCTGTGTAGCCCACAAGAATACTGGCACATTGGAGTCCCCCTTTTGGGACTCTAAAGTTCGAACTTGCCCCCACGGTGCAGCTGCCCACAACTGTGGTGCAGCTGAGATTAGCAAAGCAAGAACTGAGCACGTTGGATTCTCCCTTTTGGGACTCTAAAGTTCAAACTTGCCCCAAGGTGCAGATTAGCTTTTGGCGCCACTGCGCCTGGGGAGTCCCCTACTCTGGGACTCTAAATATAAAAATGGCCCCAACTTTGCTGCCGCCCGCTACGGCGGTGCAGCTGAAGAAAAGGAGCCAAGCACGGGCACTTCGGGTGCTACCCCCCGGCACCCCTGCGATACTTCCAGAGCCCCCACTAACCGGTTGTCTGGGGACTCCTCTGGACTCTGCTGGGAAAGGAACTGGCAACTTCCCCTTGGCGTCCTGCAGTCACTGCTAGGGCTCCGATCCCGTCCTGCGTGGTCGTGTCAACTTGGGGACCTCCTTTTCACCGTCCCACTCAGCCACGCTACCCCCCTCTCTTCACTTCAACCGGTCCCCCTTCTTGGGACCGGGACTTCGGTGTGGAGCCCGCGAGGCTCCGGACTTCCTGCTGCTGGTCTCGTCTTGCGGGGCTACCCTAATGACTCTCTCCTGCTGCTGGGCAACTCCCGGCAACAGCACCAATCCTAGCGCGGCTCCACTCTGACGTCAGCGGGTGAGCCGGCGCGGTGCTCCTGGGACTCCCGGGCCGGCGGCGGTGATTTCTGGTTATTCCTCTATGCGGGGCAACATGGGGTAGGCTCCCGTTTTCAATAAATGTAGAAGCGCGGTGAGCACCCACTACGAAGACACAAAAACACAGGGTGGGCACCCACCAGAGTTTTCAAAAAGCTGGGTTGGCACCCGCTCTTTGTTTCAAAAATGCAGAAAACGCAGGGTGGACTTCCGCGGCCGTAAGGAGTTCAGGGGGGAATCCCGCACTCCAGGATTCCCTTACAGCACGCCGGCAGCCCCGCGCTGGAGGATCCATACTCTTTTCTTCTTGGGGGTATTAAAAATAGCGCTCATGAGGAGTCCAGGAATGCAGTCAAGGTTGGGCAGAGGTCAGCAGACCTCAGGGCAGCTCTTTCCCAGCAGCATAGCAATCCTGGGGGACAGTCAAACACGTCAAGGATGGCGATCCTGGAGTACAGCAGCCCCTGCTCCAGCAGAGTTTTCCTTGGACCAGCCAAAATCAAGAGTCCTTGGCGCTGGGGAGACCCCAGTAAAAAGCATCCAGGCAGGCCAGCATGCAGGGACCCTCAGGAGCCAACAGCTGGGTCCCGCTGTGGTTCCTCCCGGCAGAGTGTCCCCTCCAAGTCAGCACAAGCACAACACCCTCATGGGGTCACAGCCCCTGTATTTATACACCCTCCTGCCCTTCTGGACGGCTCCTTGGGGAAACCAGTCCCAACTGGTCTTGGGGGAGTGTAGAGCACTTTGTTTACCAGGCTTCCCTCTTCCCTTTGTGAGCTGGGGCTTGGTAATCAGACACACCACAGGGGTGCGGCACCAGCATAGTACAGGGCAGGCACAGACCTATTCAGGGACAGGGGACTTCTCCACCCACTACTCCAATTGCAGATCTCCTATTCAGCTTGACAATGACTCACCCTGCCCTCCCTGGAGCCACCCCCACCTCACCAGCCCCAGTCACTTCTAGAATCAGACATGCAGTCAGGCAGGCACACAGCACACAGAAGTGTCAACTTTTAAAAGTGGCACTTCTAAAATAGGGAGAATAAATCTGCGCACACGATTGCGCAGCATTTATTATTTTCATTCCACACATACCAAACATGACATACCTATTTTCTTCCATTTAGGAGTTATCCCATAAGGGGGGGGGGGAGATTCCCAATATTAGCCTATGGAGGGCAGAGAGCACATGCACTTTACACTGCTAACCAGTGCTAAAGTGCCCGGAGTCCTAAAACCACCACCAGGTCAGGAAAAAGGCTCGGAGGAATGCAAAAAGTTCAGGGATGACCCTGCCGCTGTGACGTGGAACATAAAGTGGGTGCCACATCTGTGATTCCCCTTTTACTACATGTCAGTCATCCCTAAGGTAAGCCCTAGCTAGCCCTATGGGCAGGGTGCATTGTAGGTAAAAGGTAGGACATGTGCCTTGAATGTATGGCATGTCTTGGTAGTGACAAACAGCCATTTTGGTTTCTCACTGCACTGAGGCTGCCCTCTCATAGGAATGCATTGGGGATTCCCTGATAAGCGTTTTAGTGGTAATTCCTGATATGAGAGGGGCAGCGTGGTCAAGTTTGGTATGTTTGGAATAGTGGTAATAAATGCTGCGTAATGGTGTGCGCAGATTTTATTATCACTATTTTAGAAATGCCACTTTTAGAAGTTGGCATTTCTGTGTGCTACGTATCTTTGTGCCTGCCTGATGTGTATTGCACGTCTGGCTCTGGAGTGACAAGGGCTGGGGAGGTGCAGTGGCTCCAGAGGGTTGGGTGAGTTAGAGCTAGGCTGATTAGGCGGATCTGCATTTGGAGTAGTGGGAGGAGCAGTACCTGACCCTGAATAGGTCTGTGCCTGTCTTGTACAATGCTGGCTCCACCCCCTGTGGTGTGTCTAGGGTCAAGACCTGCACTGTCAAAGGGGACTGTTGTGCACTGTAAATAAAATACTGAGTGCCCCCCAGAACTTGTTTTGACTGGATCCCCATGCCCTGTGCCAGGGCAGAACAAAGACATGGCTAGCATAAATATTGGGGCTGTGACCCCATGAAAGGGTGTGCTTCTTGTGTAACTTGGACTGATGGGCGCCAGGAGGAACCGCCACGAGGGACTTCCCCTCTGCTAGAGGGCCCTGTGAGCTGGCCTGCCTGGGCCCATCTCTGCACTTGCGCCCATGGGATCAGGCTGTGGTGGGCACGGGAATTCTGCCCCTGCCTTCAGAGGACTGAAAGGCCTTGCTCTAGGGGGCTTCAACGGCACACCAAAAGCGCATTGAGGGTGCTTCACTTTTCAGCCGTCTGAGCCTGAGGAGGGGGCTCTCACAAAGAACGTGGCAAAAGCAGCGGCACGGTACACAGGAAGCCAGGCAGAGGCTGCCTGGCTTCCTGTGGGTGGGGCTCTCGTGAGGACGAGGATAGCCCCGCGTGTTCCCCCAAGCCTTTGTGTGGTCTTCATTCCGCAGCATGTGGAGAGCTGCCACTACATCATTTCCGCAGTGTGGTAGTAGCTGCCTCTACATTTATTCCCCAGCACTGTCCATTTCCCTGTCCTGAGTTAGCATCAGGTAACAGGAAGTCAGGTGAGGAAAGCCTAACCTAGGGCGTACCTGTGCAGAGGTAGGCAGGCGGAGGTGCAGCCTGGTTGTAGGCGGGGCTCCCATGCTCACGAGAGAGCCCTGCGTGCTGCATGAGCCTGCCGGAGAGCGAGACCGGTGACAAGAGAGGGTCAAGAGCAGGTCGCCCCCACCTGGAAAAGGAGACTGGGTGAGTTCCTTGGGGACCAGAGTGCCTATTGTCCTGGGCCAGGCTGTGGTTTTCCGGCCTCGGGGTCTATGGGCAAGTCTCACATTGATGCCTAAGTAGCACCGACTCTTCTCCCCGCATTTTCCTAGCTGCACATGGGAGTGGTATGGGGGGCAATCTGGCCCTAAGAGGGAGGGAGGTGATTTTGGCCTCCTACGGATTACCGGCACTACACCTTGGGGTGCTCCAAGAGGCTTGGAGGCACGAGTTTTCCCTACTGTAGTGCCCTGCTGATTTCGGCCTAGGAGTGAGGCAGTTGCCTCTGAGGGGCAGGATGTGTTGTAGGAGGTGCACAGCTATAAGTGTATGCCCATCTGTGCTATGCTGATGATTAGGATGTTTGCCAAACATGTTCATGCAAGATGCAATGTTACCAGTAGCTACTGGTTGTTTTATTGGAATGTGACTGATACATAATGTGTTGGTACGAAGTGCCTTACCAGTAGTCACTAGTTGTTTTATTACTTACCTGTTCTAATGGTTCTGACAGTGGTCCAATTGGCCCTGTTCTGTATATAATCCCCTGTAAAGTATTACCCAGTGCCAGGTGGCACAGTGTACATTTGTGATTATGCTCTGATGTGTTTACGGATAATGCAAAGGCTATTTTTTAATAAAACCTTGTGTGGAATTTCTTTTGTGGTGTGCCTAGTGTGTTGCTCCTGTGTGAGTTGTGCAAACGCTTTACACATTTCCTCTGGGATAAGCCTGACTGCTCCTGCCAAGCTACCAAGGGGTGAGCAGGTGTTATCTTCAGTGTATAACTCCCTTGCCCTAACTGAGTGGTGGTTTCTGCCTGGCTTAAGTGCAAGCCCTAGCCAACCAGAAATTCAATTTCTAACAAATGTCAATCAGATTTGAAATTAAATTAACAAAGTCCATCCCAGAAGATCTCTCCATTTCTCTTTTTACCTATGGCTCAGGAACATAAACTCTAAACAAAATATCTCAGAATAATTAACTCAGAGCACTGACCAGCTAAGTGGACTATGAAAATAGGAAAAACCATAAAGGGACCTGCACAGCCACTCAAAGCTGCTAGCCTACTAAAAACCAAAAACTGTGGGCCTCTCTCTCTCACACATCTTCATCCATCACACTAAGTGCTGTCTCATAAAAAGATAACCACACTTCGGTGGTGATCATGCACAACATGGAAATGCTTCCCACACAGGATCAAAACAAAGACAACACACTTACAACCACACACCCTACACAGGGTAGCGTATACTTATGTAGGCAAGAGCTTCAGCATCCCTCATAGGGGGTAGTAAGCACTGTGTAAATGTTGCCATGCAATAGAATATATGTATAAAGTAGTGGGCGTATTCATGCCATGTCACATAACAACTACACAGACAGAAGAAAAGAAAATAGTAAACAAGAAAGAATCTGAAAATATTTTTGTCAGAAGAAAAGGAGCTGAAGTGTTTCAAATACCAGTCTCCTGAACCATTGACTCGTGCTTTCAGGAGCCCTGACATCTGTAGCCTTCCTGAGCTTTTAAAACCCTAAGGGGTATATTCACAAGACCGTGTGATGACTACCGCAAGAGTACCTTAACGCAACTCTCAACATCGCAGCGTATCGCGGCAAAATAACACTGTGCCAACCAAGTATTCACAAAGCTGCCGTAGCATGCGATAGTCACCAGATAATGCGTTAAATGGCAGCGCAAAATTCAACACCATGCAGCAAAAAATGCAAAACGTGAATGCAAAAAATCGTGTGATGAGGCCGATCGCGGTACAAAAATTAGCAAAAACCAGCCACAGGGTTGCAAATCCCACGCTTCTGGAGGGAAAATGCCCCATAAAAACCACAGAAACAACACACCAGAAACAAGCCAAAGCACATAGCAACATGGATGCACCCTCAGCGAGTGCAGAGGCCAACGCGAACCACACAACCCCCACAGACCACTAGCAAGAAACAACAGGGACGGGGACGGCCAAGGAGAAGAGGGAGAGGAAGACGGGGTGCAGTCCGCAGCAAAACCAGATCAGCAACTGACCCACAAGTAGACCACATGGAATGCAGTCGGAGTGCCGAGGAGGCTAATCGAGGAGGCCAAGAGGTGCTGACATGATGTGACAATCTAAACCAGGCATAAACCCGCTGCCAACAGGAAGGCTGGAACGGCGAAAGGAGGTGGCAGTCCTGCGCCACAGGAGGAGCTGGAGGAAACCAAGGCCACAGTCATCAGTGTGGAGACGGTGCAAGGAGTAGGGAGTATGGACACAGCTCGAGAGAACCTGACACAACATCAACAGGGTGAGTAACGACCAGGGACTGGGGGGGACGGGGGAGATGGGCACAATGGCACACATGCACAACGAGGTGTAGCACACTGCACACCCACAATTACCCTGGATCATTTCCCTCATCCCCTTGGCACACTGCAGCACACACACATAGCAAGAACAGCTCACCCACATTGACGACAACGTGGTACAATGCGCAAAGCCAACACTGCAGAACAGAGGACACAACTGGCTCTGCACATGCACAGAAACATGCCTACTACATCTGACAGAGCAGGAAACTGTGAAATCGAAATGTACGCGTACGACCTCACATCCGTCATGTAGTCCAAATGTACACTGTCCCGCAGCAGTATTCAGCACCTCCCAAACAGTCACAATTTACATTGTCATACAGTCTGCATGTCAACCAGAACAATGCGCCAACATACATGTCAACACAATGTCAACATACATCTCCCCTTCACATTGCAAAGGGCCACACAACACCTCCAGCAGAGCACAGAAGACAACACATCTGTGATGCTGGAGAGGACCACCACACCTTCGACACTGACACCCTACAACAGCCCATGGACATCCCACGCAACCCACCACCAGGACCCGGGCACCCAAGCTATTTAGAGGAGAACACAGAACCTGCAACAGACCATACAGCAGGAAGCACCCGCAAGCACAGCTGGCTCACGACACTTCACCCACCCATACATGGCATCCCAATGCCATGTGTCAGCACGCCAAAAGGAGGTGGCCGAACAGGTGTGGGCAGAGTCCGAACCCATGGAAGGCGAACTAGATCACATACGTTGGTGTCTATTACCCTTCAGGGACCACCTACAGCCCACAAAGGAGACCCACACTGCCATAGAGACACATGCAGATGCACATTCACAGTACAAAACCACGCCCAGGGGCATGCAAAAACACCTATGTTGGCTCTGCGTTCGACAGCCCAGGTCACTCCCCTTACAAATTTAGTGGGTGACGACAAAGCTACATGTCCAAGCTCTAACCCGCTGCCTGCAGTGACATGTCTGCATCCGCTGTACACAACACAATGTAATGTCGTAGGGCCCAGGGCCCTCATGCATACAACAAGACCACAGGGACACATGCAGATATTATGTTGAACTGACCACGGGCACGTGCGCCCGGCCCCTTTATTGGCAGGGCCCGTGTACACTGACGCCTGTGCTGCATGTGTGTGGGGTGAGTGTAAGCCAGCACTCACAGAGTGCTTGGTGCTGGCAACCACTTGAACAGTGGACACCAGTGCAACGGAAACTGAAAACACCTGCATAACAGAGTCAACTGCTGAGCAACATGGAGGGAGCCGGAGAAAGTCCAGAGGACAATCAACATGCAAACAGAAGTGTCCATGAGTTGCAGTGCACTGAGGTTGGGCCACTGCATCTGAGCACGCCCATGTGAAGAAAAAGTCTCGGATTGTGTCCCTTCGAGATATTCCTGATGCAGATGCAGTGGGGTGTGTTAGACCTGCATCACCTTTCTCATCAACGTCCCAGGTCTTCCTCACTGCTTAAAGTGACAATGATGCGCAACATCTCCACAGCACAAAACTCAATCAGTAACGGACAATGGCTTGCAGTGCACTGAGTCAGTGGCACCTGGAGTGCCGAGCAGGGTATCAGTCTGATGATGGCATCCACAACAGGTGTGAGCAACTCCATAAGTCTGTCAGGACCACAGTTTCGACTCTGGCAGATGGTGTTTGGAGGTGGTCCTGGCAGTGATGGCGTGTGCCTCCTGCAGTGATGCGACGTCTGGGCCGGTCAGGACTCGATTTGATGTGTGAGCCCTGGTGGACCACAGTGGGGGCCGGAGGCAGCAGTCAGCAGTGGCCCACACCCACCTGTCATTGGCTCACGCTGTTGAACACACAAAGAAACACACGGGTCCAGGCAATGTCAGTTAGATAAAGATGTGCACGGGAGAGACACTATTTCTCAGTAAGGGAGAGAACAGGGGAATATCCCTTTTAAAGGACGACTCCCTTCACACACCAATGGTGTCATGCTTCATCATAGGGGTGCCTCCTCGCGTCAGAACCTAGTTCTGGCACGGGCTACAACCTCCTCTCTACGAGGAGGGAGCTCAGGGATGTTTTTCAATGTGGGCACATGGGTTATCCTAAAAACCCTATGTGAGCGTGGAGTGTGGGACAAAAAAGTGCAGTGCTGAAAAAGTGTGTGTGAATTAAAACAGCCTACAGAGGTAGCAGTGAGCTTTATTCAGCTCCCCTGTGGCAGGATGTGGCTGTTTAATGAGCCTATCCAGATTCTAAATGGCTACATTAGTGAGATCAACATGTTTCAGCCTTAATGACCTATAAAAGTGTTGAGGCTTTCATCAGGATCGTATTTGGCAGCTACTGCTTAAATAAGTGCAAAATAATGCAAATCAAATTAACAATTAAAATAGCAATGTTGTCTTAATACTGAACCGGATACTTTGTGATCAGTCAAATTCACCGAGTGAACCTATTTAGGTTAGAAAAGTTACCACATCTGTCCGGTATTACTAGTACAAGGTACAACACGCCAACCGCATGAAATAAGCGGCGTGGATGGCAGCGTCAGTCCAACAGGCAGGAACTCCGTAACTTGGCTCGTGATGCACAGAGTTAGTGACACCCGGGCAGTTGTCGGCAGTGTTCGATCACCTCTGTAACGATGATCCTATTCCCTCCGGACTGCAACGCGTCATCCTCTTACGCCTCTCCTTGCGTGCGATGATATGTGTTCTGCCTTTGAATAATCGATGTTCAGTTCCAATTCTGTGACCTACTCATGTGCAGCGTAGGCTGAGGGCAGTTGCCTGCGTAGACCCACAGACACGTGTGGTTGTAAATTGTAATGCTATGCACAGACTTGGTGGCACCACATCGAAGGGAGTATAATGACATGAACTCTGCCTTAAATAATGTTCACTGCCATGGTGTAATCAAGACTCAGTTCCAAATGTGTGACCTACTTGACCATGGTGTAGGCCGGGGGCAGCGGTCAGCAAGGGCCCACAGCCACGTGTCATTAGGATGCTATGCACATGGTTGCTGCCACCTGACCGAAGGGAGTACAGTGAAGTAGAATCTTCCTTATTGCGCATAAACGGACAATGTATGATCAAGACTCAGTTCCAAATGTGTGACCTACTTGACTGTGGTGTAGGCTGGAGGCGGCAGTGGAGTACATCAACGAGAAAGGACTAAAGCGGGCCTGTGTCGTGGAGGCCGTGATGGTCTGAGGAGGCTACCAAGGTCACGGGCCTCGGGCTTGGAGCTTGCGCAGGCACGTGGTGGGCCCTCCTTGACACACACCGGTGTTGGCAGGTGATCAGTGTGGCCTGGCTGCACAGGGTTCGGGGTCCAGCGGGCCAGGGTAGGGCAGGCACAAAGGATCGCAGGCAACTCCGCTCACGAGGATGGCGTCAGCCTCGTGGTGTGGTGAGAGGCACCGCCCTGGCAGAGATGTTGGGCTTTCCAGAAGAGGACCACGCCCAGGGCTACGTGCTTTTTATTAACACCCCTACGCTGGCCTGGCATACGCAGGGCCATCCCACTCTGCTCACGCTTACGGTGGGTAACAGGCAACATTTCCGTGAGCTCCCCCACTGGCTGGGGTGACATGGTTGCGTCCACTGTCCACTAAATTCCATACACCTGAGGTGTATGTCGCCATGGATATGGGTGTGTTTGGCATACTGCGGTCTGTCCAGCACATCTCCGCCACTCTTAGCATTGTGTACTTTCCCAATCATGGTTCTCCTGCATCCTTCACACATGCCTGGTTGCCACCTCTCCCCACATTCGGCTAGTGTGTGGCGGAGGAGCCATGCCATTGACGGCTCATGTTCACGGATTGCCCAGGTTACCATTGTGAGTTGCTCTGTTGTGTCTGGTGGGTGGGCATGTTGTTTTGCATGTTGGTTGTGATTTTGTGACATGTGCATTGCCAGAGTTGTGAGTTGCGTGATTGTGGAGTTGAGGTGAGTGAGGTGTTCATTTGGAACTTGCCAAGGGGCTGTGCATTTCCCTTGGTGCCATCCTGGAAACACTGGTTGTTGATGGACTGTCGGAGTATGAAGGAATCATGCACACTGGCTGGGTATTTGGAGGCAACATTGGTGGAGGTTCCACGGTGTTCGGATGTTGCCTGTACATTGATATGAGACGTGTGCTTTCTGTTGCAGTGATTGTGTGCTGTGTCACCAGGGGGCACAGGTAAGACATGTGTGCTGTGGATTGCCCCCAACACATGCGTGCATCCAGCTATGGCATATGGTCCTTGCTTGGTTTCCAGCAGATCCTGCGCATTGGGTTGGACGTATAGGGACTGGGGTACCAGGCTGATGGTGATGTCCAGGACAGGTGTGAGGGACTTGGATGTGGCTTGCTGTGAGACTCCTCTGACTCTGGCGGGTGTTGGTTGGGGGGTACCAGTGGCCAACAGGTGCAGCACAGCCAGCAGCTGGTGGGGGTTGGGGTCCTGGGGTGGTGGTGGTGGGTGTTGTGGCCCTCTCGGGTGTCCGGGCCGCATGACCAGTGGCTCCATGGCATCTGTTGCCCTTCTGATTTGGCTCTGGGCTGAGCTCCCTTTTGTGGTGCTGGCTGTGGTCCGACTTTGCATCAGGTCTGAGCAGGTGTTAGTTTCCGGGTGCTAACGCGCCTTATCGCCTGTTTTGTGTTCTTATCGCCGATCTGGCTGGTCGTTGAGAATGTTGAGTTGTGGTGTTGTCGTGGCTTTTGGCACGGAACGCCTACTCTGCATCTCATTAGCGATAGTTGCGGGGTCATCTGTGGCGATATTTTTTGCGGCTGCTATCGCGGATATACAGTTGCTGTGGGTTGATAAGTTTATCGCAACTTTGGCTGCGATAAAGTGCTATTAACTTGACGATAGATCCTTGTGAATATGCCCCTAAATTTCAAAGCGTTGCAGTGCTCTGCAACAACAAACCAGAAAACCAAAATGTGAAGATAGCTTGGTTTGAAAACTAGTTCTTGACAACTGGTATTATTTCCAAGTAATGAGTTTGAATCCAGGCAAAGCCGACTGAGCCTTTTCTACTTCAAAGGTCGATATAGTGAGTGACTTTAAATGAAATAATAGTGTGACTGTTATTTAGCGTATTCCGAACTTGCAATGCTACTGTACTAATCGCATTACAAATATTTAATTGAAAATTGTTTATCTTGTAAGATGATAATATAAAATACTGAATAGCTATTGCTGTGATTTACAAAAAATTCGTCTACTTTTATGAAAAAATTGATTTCTATATTTAGCAATAATTGTAATATAAAACGAAATATTAGTTATGATTGTATATCGTGAATCTCTATTGCACCTGCCTTGCCGCCATTCCATCACTGAGGCTGTAGAAGGTGGCGGCCGGCCTGCATTCTGTGCAGTGCTTCGATGGCTTTTCATCACTGTGCAGTGAGGTGTGCGTTTCACTCAGACTCGCAGTATCCTTATCTTCGGGCCCATCATTCATTCCATCAGGCTCCAGGCTGGAAATCGCCTGCTAGTGATTCACTTGGTCGATCTCAGAACTTTACGGTGGGTCTTTCAGATTTCATTTCATCTTTCACCTTTAGCCTGAATTCAGATTGCGTGCTGCCTCCATCTACACTTTTATGAATTAGAGTTTACTGAAACGCTAGTTATATTTTAGGACTCTATTGCCTGACTCCATCCATACCATTCCAGATTTACTGTTGACTGGTACAAAGTCGAGCATATGGCGTGTATAGGACTAATGATTTATTGCAGTAGGCTTCAATAAAAGTAAAGTGACATGTTTAAGAAAATGTCAGTTTTGAAAGACAATAAACACCCTGCCCGCATTCCTTTCTTCACCACAAATCTCTGTGAAAGTTTATGCCATAGCGGTTCCACCATATTATTTCACAAAGATGGGTCCAGAGATTAAAATTACTTTAACAGCATTGCTGAAAAGATTTGACGCTGTGTTGCATCCGCTTTTAAAGGATATTAACACACTCAGAAAATGACTAAGGGCCAGATGTACGACCAATTTGCGAGTTCAAAATCGGTCACAAACTGATTTGCACATGCAAAATCGGCCGTACGCAATGTGCAACAGGCACTCGCAAAACAACATTTTGCGCTGCTACTAAATACTGACGCGCAATAAAAGCGACCAGTATTTGCGTCTCCAAATTTGCAAATATCAAATAGCGACTCACTAATCACAATGTACAGACCAGTCGCAAATAGCAACCATGTGCAAAATAGCCCGTTTGCGCATGCAGTTTACCATGAATCAGAAACAGATGGTAACCAGGCCCATCCTGTAAAAACAGGCCTAGAATGTATCAGAAATCTTTCCACAGTGGCTGCCCTGTACGTGATAGCAAGGTCGATGTGGATACTGGGTGCTCAGCAGAGGAGGCGGAGACAGGAGAGGATATTCAGAGTCAGGCTAACCTTGTTTTGATAAGGCAGAGGAAGAGATATATGAGCAGTACAGGATGAGCTAGCACGGTCATCTTAGATCCAATAGACACCTTTAAGGCACAACTGGAAAACAGAACCCAGCGCAGCAATGCAATCCCCACACATGTGCAAGTGTTGTGCTCCCTCCACCTATTGGCCACTGGTAGCTACCAAGATGTATTTGCAGTGGCTGGAGGTGTGTTGCAGAGTGCGCATTCATGTTTCTTCCACAATTCCCTAGATGCTATGTTCCACCACATACATCAACATATCTACCTGCTCAGGGATGATGTGGAACTCCAAAATAAAAAACTGCAATTCTACAGAATAGCAAGGTGTCCACAGGTCATTGGGTGCATAGATGGGACCCATGTGCCCATATGTCCTCCATCTTGCATTGAATACATATCTCGTAATAGAAAAAGCACACATTTCCTCAACATTCAAGTTGTTTGTGATGCAAACAACATCATCACGGACATTGTGGCCAAATATACTGGGAGCACCCATGACTCATACATCTTCAGACACGGTGGCATATACCATAAATTAGAAAGAGGTGACTTTGATGAAGGATACCTCCTAGGTACACATATTTCATGTCCACACTGAAATGTATTGGCACTTTCATGTCTGTCTGCATGTTGTCTCACTATCATATTTACCTTACCAGGTGACAGTATGTATGCCCTGCGGCCATAGATACTCACACCGTACCTGTCGCCAAACAACCCAAATGAGAGGCGGTACAACATAACACATAGGCACATCAGATCCATTGAGCGCACATTTAACATTCTGAAATTGCGCTTCTGATGCCTTCACAAGAGTGGTGGAGCCTTGCAGTATGCACCTGAGGCTGTCTGCAAAATAGTAGCAACATGTGCCATTCTCCACAACATGGCCTGCAGGGGTGGCTTGTCCATGGATGTGTCTGATGATTCAGATTCGGAGGATGATGACCCAGGACCACCTGCCCAACAGCAAAGGGAGGTAAGCTCTGCAGCAGAAGGGAGAAGGCGCAGGAACCAGATAGCCAATTATTTTGAAAGGTACGTCCAAACCACTGACACACTACCCTCTGCAAATGAAAATACAAAATGTGATTTCAACTATGAATCTTTAGCTTAATTGTGCAAGCTTGCACAAACAAATTCTGGACATCCTGTCCATCTCCAAACGCAGAACTGAACATAAGTATGAATGTTATGTGGTTACAGCACCACAAAATTAGCAAAGAAGTTGGGCCACTGAATGTCATGTTAGTGCTAACAAGTCACCTCCTGCCTCTACGTCCAGCATGGGTGGAGATGTCAGTTGGAATTCCAGCCTGGTGGCTACTGCTTCTCCGCAACCTTGGTGTGTCCACAGCAGACATACTACTGCGGGTGGAAACCTCGCTATCTGTGCTCTCTGTTGCTCCCCCACTGGCAAACATGTTAGGTTGCATTGTCTCCACTGCTGCTGTGATCTGTTGCAGCCTTCGGGCCACATCACCACTGTAGTGGCCCGTCTCCACCTGAAGACCCAGGGTGCGCTTAGTGTGTTGGGTGGTTGCCTGCAATAGCCTCCCAATTGCCCTGGTCAGAGCATCCATCCTGTGTCCCCTACTGCGATCCAAACGTGTTTGCTGCCCTCTCTCCTCAGATAATTATTTGCACAGCTCCCCAATAGCCCCTGTAAGGGCATCACATTTGTGCTCAATACGGCCCTCATTCTCAGCCATCTGTTGTGTTATGTTTGTGAATCCCTGGCTCAGCTTGAGGTTCCTCAGCCTAACTTGTTCTTGTTGTAGGTGAATCGTGCTGCTGAATCCTCAGCATCGCCTGTCCAGGCCGCCAAACACTACCTGATTGGCTGGTCCAACGGGAGGGAGAGTGCAGCCTTGCTTGCATCCGCCTTCCTGACTGCTGGGTTGGGCACACCAGCCAAACCCTGGTTACGGGAGTGTGTTGTGATGGTGCTGGCTGCTGTGATGCTGGTATTTCACTAGCAGGAGTCTGTGTTGAGGTGGATGCAGCAGTAGCCAGGACTTCAGAACAGCTAGGCCCAGTTGATGGTCTCCATCCTGCCCTTCCTCCATCCGGACCTGATCCAGGATTTCTTCAGTGTCATCAGCACTTTGCTATCCTCCCAGAGGTGTATCCATGTGGCAAAAATGTAAATAAAAATATATTATGTGAGTCACTATGTCAGTGGTGTTGCAATGTTTTTCAGCTCATGTCAGTCCGTAATTACACTGTTTATGTCTCTGACTACGGTTCCCATAATGCACCATCTGTGATTTTTGCTTCGTGTAGATGGACTATTTTTGCGTAGATGTGTTGCATGCATGCGGAGAGTAGGCTTTGGTGTGAACTTAAAATACCTTACACATTTCACACTTAGCAGGGTTTGGTGGAGGTTGGGATGTATCTAGGCTCCCAAATCCAACCACTGCCTCCTTCTCCAGGGTACTCTCCTCCATAGCCTCTAGTGTAGATGGTACCGATACATTGGATGGTCCTCCTCCTGTCCCATGGACTTTTCACAGACGGGTTGCCACCCTCTCTGAGGCCCTGGAGCGCAGGTTGTACGATCTGTTTTTAATATCATCCAGGGACCTGTGTGCCACACCCAGGGCATTAATGCGCTGCTGCATAATTCGCCATATTTTGCATTCGTCCACTTCCGGGACAGTGTGAGATGCCCTCACAAACAGCGGCTTGGTTGTTTCAGCATTCCTTAATGATGATGTCAATTTCCTTTTCAGAAAGCTTTAGCTTCCGCAGACGCTCCTTTCTTGCCTTGTCACTGGCCTTGCTGGATATGTTTTTTTCCTCAGGGAGCCGGCTTGCAGTGTTGATCTGTGCTGCTGCATAACATAACCATGTGCTTGCCAGGGCTCGAGTCGGGGTACCACGCGGGTGGACGGCGTCCCCCCACTTATTTTACCAGGTTTTTCCGGGTGGACGCCGTCCCCCCTGCCCAAAAGCTGGACAGCATTGTGTACCAAAGATATGCTAATATTTGTAATTGGAGACTTTAAGAGGCACCGGTGGTGTGTGCAGGCTAGAGTGATTGGGAGGCGGAGCGAGCAGGCGTTGGCGGTTAACGCTTGGAATGTGTGTCCTTCTGTATCTTGTGCACTTTTGAGCACTTCGTTGTGCAACTGGGGCACCCCCTCGGGGGAGTGGGGGGGAGGGGGGGTTGCAAAGGACATCGAGGAACAGACCAGGGGTAGCAGTGCTGTGAAATGCCCCGTCATCTAAAGGCATATGAATACTCATGAGATTCCTGTTGTGACGTCACTTCCGGTGACAGCGTCCCCCTACTTCTTTTTTTAGGACTTGTGCCCTGGTGCTTGCAATTGTGATCAGGAATCTCCAGGGACACCACTTCCTGTTTTGGGGTCCTTCTGCTCTCCCAGGAAATGTTTCAGCCGTATTTTTAATCGTGGTCACTATTCGGTGCGCTAAATGGGCTTTTCAGTTGATTTAGCTGTTTGTGTGCCATAAAAGACAATTTTTCGCTTGCAGATGCTATTTGCGAGCGCTTACCAACTCACAAATAGCCGCCATGCTAAATTGCGATGCGAGTCATTAGCGACTCACAATCATGGTACCTGTTTGGTACGTAGATTTTGCAAATTTGAAAGGTCTTACATCTGGCCCTAAGGGGTCTGAGGGCTGTCTGTCAAGGGATCAGGAGGACATCCCACCCTGCTGCAGATGTACTGCTCTGGTTAGGAATTGTTCCTCAATGCCTGTTAACTTTTGTCGAAAGTGCTTTCACCAACACAGTGAAACTACTTTCATCAGAAATTAATACCCAGCGTGCACCATCTTTTTTTGGTGCACACAGCATTATTTATTTTGTTTTTCATAAACTGTGAAGAGGGATTTTGTGGGAAAAAAAACAAAAGCCATTTTCACATTGCAGACCTGGCTGAGAAAATAAGCATCATAGGATGACCCTAAATAGGGGAGAAATCCCAAAGCTTAAAATGCAGGAAGGCTGTTGCAGACAGGCTACCACCATGGACGAACCAATAATGGGACTGGTATAGGCTCGACTAGTGGTTAGTCAGTGCCAAACTGCGAGAGGGTTGAACACATGTTAATTTGGGGTTTGCTTGTGCCTCACCCTGACCAAGATTGTAGTTGCTACTTGTGTAGGGGTTCACCCCCTTAACCATTTACCCAGTTTCTTACAATGTTGGTCAGCGGTGAGGATTAGGACTTGTGTTTGTCAGTGCCTGTTAGAAGGCGGTTCTGACCATCTGAGCCGCCCGGATTTTTCATTTTTTGAACACCTAATTGTTGAGCTTTTACTGTGGGAGAGCCTCATAAGTTGGGACTCACCCACAGTGAACTCATTATGAAAGAGACTGCATGTGGATTTTACCGGTGTCCTCCTAGTGATAATAGGCCGCTGCGCTGCAGCCGGAGTAAGGGGCACAGGGCTGGTTACATGCAGACACGTGGGTACATGCTTGTGCACATGTGTAGGGGCTGCGCAGGGGAGATTCCTGGCATGCGCAGCCCAGGAGCAGGTACAGATAGAATGGTGTGGCAGGAATTATGCAGAGCTAGGTGGTGACATGGAATAGGCTATATATTATAGGAAGAAACATGTAAGGAAAAGTCAGTGTGCCTTAATGTTTTCCCTGAAGGACCACTGCATTATTCTCCTATGAAGACGGGGATCATATGGGGTAGTTTCACTTCCCTAGGGCCTACAAATTCCAGACATGCACCAAAGTAACCTGTAACTTGTGTGAAAATAAATATTCCGCTGAGTCCAAAACCCTATATGTACTGCTTATGGGTCATCCAGATATTTCATATTCCTCTGACTCAGCTCATACTGGGTCTGACCCTGCCAGCCTGGATTAATGACCTTCCTCCCTGAACTGAAGCATCAGAGGCCAAGCCCTTCACGGCAAGTATTCCAAGGGCGAATGGCTCCTCTTCAAAAAGGAGAGATGGTGGTTGGAGCTGCAGGTTCACCATCAGCAGCTGTCACCTGGTGCCAGGCGCCAAGCTGCTCTGGAGGGAAGGCAGCAAGGGGGGGGAAGGGGGCTTTTCAGAGGCCATGTAGCATGAGACCCCTGGACGACGCCATTTTGAACGATCCCAGAGGCCTGGGCAGGAAGAAGGGAGTAGGGGCAGAGAGGCGATGTGTGGCCGCCCAATAGGGTAGCGGAGCCTTCCTGCCAGCCCCCTCCAAATTCTTTTAAAAGATTTTTCACAGGAAGAGGAGCTCTCTCTGGGGAGTGGTCTGCTGAGGAAGACTGGTGCTGGAGCCTGGCGCCATGGGCAGTTGGAAGGAAGAACCCCCTGAATGTCCCAGGACCCTGAAGTGCGCCAAAAGGGGAGTCCAGGACCAGTGAGCAGAAGCCTGGGCCTCTGAACAAGGAAAAGAGAGGCCCAGGAGGAGAGCCAGGTGAAAGGCTGGCGCAGGGAGCCAGTGAAGACAGCTCCCTTCTGGGTTCACCCTCTTGGAGGCCAGTACGGCAAAGGAAAGTGCTTCAGATGGCTAGAGCTGGTCATCTGGAACAAGAAGAGGCCAAAATGGAGAGATCTGCCGCCTGGCTATTAAGGCCAGCAAGTGTCTTATATTGCAGGGTTCCATGGTATATTTGAGCACTAAGTGGGAGGAGAGAATGTGCAGCCCCTCCATGCCTTGATTTAGACAATTCTGGCTTGGGAACCCCCTAAGAGCCAGATAGAAGTAAGAGCCTTCTTGGGTCTTACTGGTTATTACAAGAGATACATCAAGGGGCCCATTGTTGCACCCTTTATAGAGATAATTTCCAAGAAGTATCCCACATAGGTGATCTGGACAGAGGTGTGACAGAATGCTTTTGACACCCTGAAGGAGGCCATGTGCACAGCACCCTTGTTCAAGGCAACTGACTTCTCCAAAGAATCTTTGTACCGACACCTAAGAGCATGACATAGGGGCTGTGGTCTCATGGTAAACAAAGAGGACCTGGATCAACCTGCAGTCTTCATCAGTATGAGGTTAATTCCCTGGAAACACACGTGAAATGCAATAGAAAGGAAAGCTTTTGCAGTGGTTTGGGCACTTACGAAACTGAGACAATGCCTGTTTGGTGCTCACTTCCAGGTTCAGACAGACCACAGACCCCCTCTGATGGTTAGTGCAGACGAGCTGCGAAAATATCAAACTGTTGAGGTGGTCCATCTTCCTACAGGGAATGGACTTTACGGTGGAACACCATCCTGGAACATACCATGCCAATGCTGATGGTCTCATCAAGTTTTCTGCTTTAGTGAAGAGAACTCCCAAGAGGTTCAGTAGTTCTTAATGGGGGTTACTCTATTGGGGAGTTGGTGCGTTGCCCCCCTATTTTTGTTGCCCCCACAGCCCCTGTAGTGCCCCCCCCTTATTCCTTTTATTAAAAACGCAGTAAATGTACAAGTTTTTCTTCGGGCCACAGCATTTATTTTTTCAGTCATGGCCTGGTGGAAGCAGGATGAGTAACTGAGGTTGCGAGGTAGAGCGTGTGGGGTGGGGCTTAACATTGACGTCAGCAGGCACTACTACCAGTAGCCATTGCAATGATTTGCAATAGGATTGCACTCCCAAAGTGCGCAGGTAAGGCTGGCCAGCTGCCTTTCCATGACCAGCCCTAAATGCACACTAGAGGCCTCTCACACTGCGCAATTAGTGAGACGGGGAGGAATCACAGCCACATCCCCCCCAAAACTCCTAATAAGTGCTGAGTTTCAATGACCAAGCCAAACTTGGTGCTGCTCACATTCTATTGGTAACATAACAGCAAAAGAGCAGCCCTTTGATTGGCTTAGGATGAGTGGTTAGGCCTGAGGCAGCCTGGGGGTGGGGAGAATCAAGTCCACAGAACAAATGGCCAATCAGAGCATGGCACACAAGGAGTGGTGGAGCCTGGAGGAAAGAAAGAAGTCACATAAACTTCCCACTGTTCCTGTTCCCAGCTCAGCAACTCCTGACCTGACCTTGACTCAGCTGGGCTCGCAGGCCATTGGCAGAAAGACAGCAGTGGCACAGCACAGGCACTTGGAGTCGCCAAGTCGGGAGACACTAAGCCTTACCCTAGTTTTAAAAACAAAAAAACTACTGTGAGCGCGGTAAAATGTAATGACTGTGAATTCTCAATTCTGTGATGGAATAGTGTTTCAACTATGGTATGGTGTAACTTCACTGTGTGATCCTGTTGATGATGAACCTTGGTAGACAGTGCTTGGCTGGCAAGGGGCATCATATTGTAGAGATTGGTGCATTATAAATTTTTTGTAATTGTGGTAGGTATTTGCTTAACTACGTGGTTTCTCATCTGTGGCATAAAACTGATACATCTCTCGACAACACTGTGTTCAAATGGGCACCTACTGCATCAGTAGTAGAACTAGTCAGTCACCAAGAGGAGGAGGCTCAGATTCCTGTTATTTTCAAATGCAACGAAAGGGGATGTTTCTCTCCTGTCCTGTTTTGATGTTGGTCCCATTTGGATAGAGGTGTCCTACTTTATGCAAGGCACCTGGGATTCCCTTGATCAAAGACATGTTTTACAGCCCTGGCCTGGACTCTCACTCTCTGAACCTGAAACTTTCCTGAGTCTGACTCTGATGCCTCTGTTCAACATATTAAGATAAATGTACACCACCTGGCCTATTAGGCTTTCCCGAGTTCAAAGCCTGTGTTTAAAAATCAAATGTACTCGACCATGAGTCACTTGACCTATTACTTGCTGCATCACATTCTCACGAGTTACAAATTGGCTGCAGCCAGGCTGCTGTTGTATTAACTTCATTGTGTGATTGTGTTTATGATTAACTTGGTAGACCATGCTTGGCTGGGAAGTGGCATCATATTGTAGAGCTTGTGGCATTATAATATATTTGCAATTGAAATTGTGGTAGGTATGTGTTAACTATGTGGTTTCCTCATCTGTGTGGCATCTGCTGTTGTATTAACTTCACTGTGTGATAGTGTTGATAATGAACTTGGTAGACTGTGCTTGGCTGGTGTAGGAAAGTTCCTCTTTTGACATGATTAGCCCCCACTTTTTGTTTGATGCCTGATGTGATTTCAAAATATAAGTGCACTGGGCCCCTGTTATCCGGGTTCCCAGTGCCAGATCTCTTTCCCAAAACGGTACCACATTTGGCAAATCTTCAGCAAACCCTATAAGGCCCTGGTACATAAGACTTTGGGACTGAGGAGGGTCCTCTGGGGCTGCAGCATCAATTATGCCATCCCAGAGACCCCTCACCATTGCAAACTACGTGTCTTGGTACAGAGAAAACTGAAGAGACACCATGACACACATTACACTGCATGAGGTATAGGCAAGTCAACCCAACTGCAGGTCTTACAGCCCTATGGCAGGGTGCACTATATCCCATGTGTGGATACATGAGCAGATATGACCCTGCAATGTCTGAGCCATTCTTGGATATTGTAAGTGCACAGGGAAGCCTTAAAGTGTACATGGGCTGGATACTTGTCATTACGGGTTTCCTAGCTCTGTGATGGCTTCACTGTACCCTAAGATGTTTAGTACCAAACATCTTGTTTTCATAAATCGTCACTGATGCCAGTGTTGGGTCTATTAATAAATGCACACAGGAGGCCCTTTAGAGGGTCCCATGAAAACCTAACAAGCACTGGTGTGGTATCTGACTAGTCATAGCCATCCTGCCACCACTAGACAAGTTTCTGACCTCATGGGGTGAGATTCCACGCTCTCAGAGTCCTGAAACAAAGCCTGCTTTGGCTGAAGGTGCTTTACACCTCCTCCAGGCTGGAATGAACTTCCAGAGTGGAAAGCTTCAAAGGCAGTGCCACCTTTGAAGTACAACCCAGGCTTGCCCAGATAGTGGGGGTTGTCAATATCCCATCCTACTCCACATTTGGTGTGAGGACAGGTGATACAATTAGTTAGATAAGGAGGAGTGTCCACATTCAGCCAGGTATGGCAGGTGATGTAGATTCTACTTTTGAAAATCTATGATCTTCAGATGGTATTGCCCCTTCCCACAGGAAAGGTTCACATATATGTAGACACCCTAAAGGCATGTAGCCCATTGGCTACTGCCTGCCCTCCTTGTAACGCCCCTAAATTTAGTATTTAGGTCGCTTCCCTGGACCTTGAACCTTACATTTGATGGACATAAAAAAGAAATGGAACAAGAAGAGCTGCTGACCGAGAACTGAAGCCCTACTGCAGAGACATTAGCGCCAAACGCTGCCTGAAGGACTCGAAAATCGTGTTGTGCTGCCTTGCCTTGCCACTGTGAGGACTCCAAGAACCCTGGAGCACCTCCAGTATCCACAAATTGCCAAAGAACCTTCCTTGGAGGAGAGCCTCTGCTCCCCTGCGACAGCAGGCATCGAACCACAAACTCCAGACTTACTGACTTGCTACTCGCCGGTGAGTCCGAAGCAGCACCCAGACCAAAAGTGGTGCACCAGCTTTGAAGGGTCAGATTTGTCCCCCCATCAAGTTGGAAGACACCTTGGCCATGCATTACCAATCCCCACGGTTACTTGCACCGAGAGGAAGAGTCCCCTCCGAACTCCCACTGCCCAGGAAGCAAGGACATGTAGAGTGAAATCGAGACCCCTGAGACCCACATTGTGAGTAGCCCAGCTGTCCTGAAATCGCCTCTCTAAGTTGCCTGCTCCTGACCATGAAGACATATTGACACATGCTGCCTGCCTAAATCCAGTATTTGTAAAGCGTAAACTACTCACCCCTAAGGGTCTCAAGGCGCTGGGGGACGTTGGGGAGATTAAGTGACCTATTGCCCAGAGTCACATGGTGCTGAGCTGAGCTGAGCTTTCCCCGGGATCGATCCGTGAGCCCCGCGATCCGGAGTCAGCTGCCCTGGCCGCTGTGCCACGCCTCTCCCTCTGACCTATCTGCTCTGCACCCGCCCCAATCGGCCCTGGTAGTGACAATCCAGCTGTGCACCCATAGTCCTGAGGCCCTTGTGACCTGCTCCTTCGAATGGGCCCCCTCAGACTCATCTGCAAGTCCCCTTGTCCGGTGTGTTTTCAAGTGGCCACCTCTGCCATAGCGCACCAGCTACCAACGATTTCAGCACCTCTCCTGACCGAATCTGGGCATCCCAAAGAATATGCTGGTGAAACATTGGACCTGGCCTCACTAACTACAGAGATCTGAGAGGTGAACCTTGAAAGTCAACTGTACAATTTTGTATGTATTTTGGGCTTTTTCCCCATTGATTTTAATGGTGTGTAATTGCGTACAAATTTGACCTAAAAATTCATAACTTTAAAAGTACTTACTGTAGAACAAAGTTCCTGGGCTGAAAAAGTATATAAAAAATTTATATGTTTGCAAATTGGTCTTGGATTTATTCTTGAGCGTGTCTCATTAATTGCCAGTGAGTACAACAAATACTTAGCACTAACCTCAGATAAGCCTAACTGCTTGCCCACACTACTACAAATAGAGCTTTAGTATTATCTACTTTTGCCTCTGTAAACCGATAGGGAACTCGCTGCACTCTTTGCACAGCTTACTTTGTTTTACTACACTATATAGAGAGCTAGCTTCCTACAGCCGGCAAGTGGCATCATATTGTAGAGACTGCGGCTTTATAATATTTTTGCAATTGTGATTGTAACTGTTGTAGGTATGTGTTGAACTACGTGGTTTCTCATCCGTGTAGGGTCACTGAGACGTTTCTTAATGACACGGACACCTACTGCGTCAACAGTAGCACTAGTCCATCACCAAGAGGAGGAGGTTCATATTCAGCGGCGGCTGGCTTAGGTAAGCAAAGTGGGGTGGTAGGGTGGGGCAGGGCGCTGTAGTATGGGAAGCCGACAGACGATGGAATAGGTATTATTTATTTATTTAATTGTACCTATTCTGTCGTCTGTCAACTTCCCCCCTTCCCCGCCCTGCCCTCACCCTGCCCACCGCCTACCACCCACTGTGTTTACCTCTGCCAGCCGCCGCTGTTCATATTCCTATGTTGTTTTTCAAATACAAAGAAGAGGGGCTGTTTCTCTATTGTCCTGCTTTGATGTTGGTTCCATTTTGTGAGAGGAGTCCTGCTTTCTGCAGTGTGCCTGGGATTTCCTTGATCAAAGTGAATTACAGCCCTGAGCCCCGAGCTCAGTGTTTTTTATGTGGACAAAGAGCTCGAAGCCTGCTTAAAATTGTTGACAGCAGGCACTCCCCCCTTCCAAATGCAAGCACTAAATACACAACCTATTGTCAGGACCTAATAAACAGGGTGCCTTTATGAGATGGCATGACAAATGGCCTCGGGCTTCAGTCTGCTGTGTCTTCACTGGGAAAGGAAATCCCAGCCTTGCCTTTGATGCACACAGGTCTGCTCGTAAGACCAGCGAGTGAGCTCTTCAGTAGTGTTCTGCAGCTTGATCTGCAGCACACAGGCGGTCACCTCGTCTGTATAATGTGAAAGTTATTTGTACAGATGATTTATAAAATGCCTTAGGAACAGCAGATCTCAGAATTAAAAGACATCTGCTTTAACATGGCTGCGCACATGTGTGTACTTTAGGCTCTCTGGTTTTGAGACTACTCTTTTATTAGTATGCACCCAAACAAAAGGTTGTCAATCGTCCTGTTAAGTGTGTATCATGATAACACTTTGGAGATCATAAAATAAACAAACTGAAAAGAAATGAATAGACCATTTTTTACAAAGATGCTTTCAAGGCGAGAAATCTGCACTGTAGCTGGCTGAGAAAATACAGGGGAAATTAGATAAACTGCAGTGAAAATGCACATCTCCCATTTAAATGAACTGTTAGATGTGAAGCTCCCATTCGGGGCCTGAGGGTGCTGATGGAAAGTGTAGTACTTATAATTGGCATCAGGATCAGAATGGAAGTGCATGGGTAAATGTCGTTCGATCTGAGCCATAATTAGAGGTTGCAGTGGTGATGGCACATTTTTCAGCGTGTGGTTGCTGCCATCAATGTTGTGCTTTGAGTGGCGGAAATCATAGAGATTTTGAAATCCAACGCTAACCCAAAGAACAAGTGTTGCAAATGAGCTACAACCTACACCCATTCAGTAGGAAAGTGAAGTAGTAAGGGTGTAGTTATAGTATGTAGCTCATTGTGCATTTTTGGGATACAATTATTGCTCAAGGATTTCCATTGAAATTGCAACTACATTTGCACGGTCATGCAGTTACTTGATACAAGTAAACAGCAAGCAACAATGTGGGGAAATCAGCTTTAAATCACACTGCAGAATTTTTGTTGGGTTGGAAAAATGTTAAGATTTAATTTTAATTGTTGACAGGTATCTTTAATATTGGTAAGAAACCATGAATACAGTAGAATAGCTACTCACAAAGCCATTTGTTGGACTGAGTAGTGAGAACAAACTTACTATAAAACAATTAGGACCTAACCGGCCAGAAAACTACAACAAACAGTACAAGACAGGGGGAAGATGTATTAACATACATTCTCAAATTCCTGGTACACAAATGTTGATTGGCTTGCAGGGAGCACGTAAACATATTCTCTGTTCTGATTCCCCTGCTTGCTGTTTGGTGGTGACATTCTGTGGACAAAAAAGGGAGTTACAGGCCTGAAGCATTTGTCACATAAAATAAAAAATACATATGAAAAACATGAAAAGACTGGGAATGCTGGGAGATACACCCATTGAAGAAAATGTACGTGATGCATATAGAAAAGCAATAAATAAACACAATGAAGCTGTTGACGGGAATAGACATGCACTGTCAAAAATAATTGATTGCATTTGTTTCTGTGGTGCTTTCGAGCTGACGTTAAGAGGGAATGATAAATCTGAAAGTTCCTCAAATTCTGGTATATTCAGAGGCCTTGTAGATTTAATTGCACGCATAGACAGTGAAATGGAAGCACATTCAGCAAGTGCAACAGTCGTCAAGGGCACCTCTAAAACCATACAAAATGAACTTCTTTAGTGTATGCTCAAGATTATAAGAAGCAGTATTGTCCAACAGTAGAAAGTCACTGACCTTGTAGCTAATCAGACTGATGACACCACTGCTTTCTCCTCTAAACCACAGTCCGTATTAGTCTTTCGGTATATTGACAATGACAGTAAAGTGGTGGAAAGAATCTACTCATTCACACAGTTAAGAGGCTTGAGTGCAGAAACCATTGCTGCAGCTATATTCCGTGAACTTAGCTTGACCTTTCAAAAAGAAAAACGAATAACCCAAAGCTATGAAGGTGCTTCAGTTATATGTGGAATTTTTCGGGGGGGTACAGAAAAGAATTTGAGATGTGTACTCTAATGTGCACTGTTATGCCCATGAACTTAATTTTATCATGCAACAAGTAATAAAAAAAGATCACGGAGGCCCAAATTTAGTTTTTGGATATAGCAGGAATGGTAGCATTGTTCTCAAGTTCACCAAAAAAAAAAAACTTCAGTACATTGTGGCCAGAAGCATTCCAAAGGGATCTGAAAATTGTTGGAACTTTCACATGCGTATTATCAACCTCATATATTTGAATATAGGGTTGATCTTCAGAAATATTTCGACACCATAGGAACCAGTAGTGACTTTGAATACCACAGTTGAAATGAGGACAGTGTCTTTGCAAGTACACTAAAAGACAGGGAGTTCCAGGTCTTTCTGTTTTTGTTTCATGAAATAATGCCTCATGTTGACATGCTATACAACCATCTACAAAAACGAGAAATAGATACTGAATTTATAGTAAGAGCTACATTTCATTTTGTCATCAGCATGAACAAAGTCAGAGAAGGGATTGACAATTTACATAGCAGACTGCCAAAAGATTCTGGCGTAGGAAAAACATAAGCAGCCTAGTCCAAATTGCACAGTAAATATATGACACTATAGTTATGCGTGCAAAGGAACATTTTTCATTTGCCAAGCATTTGGTGACTGCCACATTACTGCAAAGTGACTACTTTGCAAGTTATGACATTTCCTTCCCTGAACAACAACAGAATCAGGCTGTGGAAGCTTATCCTATGCTCAACAAACAGAATCTGAGAACAGAATTAACTGTTCTATACAGAATGCATGTATACTGGCAGGCTACTGGTGCCATTTCTCTGCTTGCTTTAATTGATGCTTAATATGGAGAAATTGCTTACAGAGACACTGGCTTTACTAAAAAAAATACTCATCACTACTCCCATGACAACAGCAGAGTACGAACAATGTTTTTCAACTTTGAACAGAATTAAGACATTCTTCAGGAACTCCATGATTGAGGAAAGACTAAATGCTTTAGCAATGCTCTCTATAGAGAGAGACCTTGCTAAGAGAATTCCAGACTTTAATGTTCAAGTCATTGAAAAGTCTGCTGTTATTAAAGACAGACATGCTGATTTCCTCTATAAGTAAACAACAAAATACGTTATCCTAACATTTCTAGACTGTTTGTAGTTTGTGACATGCTCAATTGTTCCTCATCTGTTGTACAGAGTTTGAATTTGGAGTGAATGAAATTAGTGGTGTAATTGTCAGAATTATTTGTAAAGGTATTTATATAAAGAAATCTGTGAGGTATTAAGCTCTGTTATCTCAAAATCCATTATACAGATCTCTAGTTACATTGGAGTAAGCTTATGACATTGAATAAGCTGCAATTTCCAAATAGGAGCAGATGGCCAGTTTATGTTTGGTGTCTTTGGAATTTGATTGAAAAATCCTAACTTATAGCAAAAGTTAGATTTTGAATTACAATTTTGAAAATGCCAGCTTTAAGTTTGTATTTTCTGGCCTTAGCCATCTAGTGCCTGTAGCCTGTCTCTGGGTCACATGACTGGGTGTTGTTGACAGTTGGGCATTGTGTATTCCTCCTAGACTGCTACACATAATAGGGAGAAGTTTAAGGGTGCCTTGATGGGCCATCACTTGCAGGATGGAAGGGAGGAGCGGGGCACAGCCCTACTTATACTTGAATAGGCTGTGTCCAGACTACACGTAAAGGGCTGCTTACGCCCCTGTAGTTCTTGAGCCAGGGCTAAGAAGGTGGGGCACAAGAAGCTTCTCCCCAATTCATAGGCACAACTGGGTCTACATACTTAGCCTCAGACACCAACTCTCCAGTATGCTTCTGAAGAACTGCAATGCTGCTTAAAAGACTGCCACTTACTGGACTTCTGCTCTGAAGGATTGCTACCCTGCTAGGCTGACCTGCTGCCTGCTGCCCTCTTGCCTGTGTGAGAGGGACTGGACCTACATCTGTTGAACCGTGATCCCAGAGTGACTCCAATGGCTAGTTGGATGGCCTCCTGACCTGAACCACACATACTGAGGGCTCCAACAACCTAAGTTCCCAGCATCTGGACTTTACCATAAATGAGTCTACCCTGCCTAGTGGTGCCACCACTGTCCTGGACCCTTGGAAGTGGGCTTAAGGTGCTCTACCAGCCTCTGTGGATCCAGCAGAAATTATGCATCTCCTCGGCTGCGGGGCGCAACCCCATGAAGAACCGAAGCATTGCTGCTGTTGCATGATCGGTACTGCTGCAAAGACCCGCATCGTAGCCCATTGTCCCATAAGAACTGCCACAGCTCGACACATCCTCAACACAGGCTCTCGCATCCCTCATCGATGGCAGCCTCTGCAACGTTGACAGACTCTACATCACAGCCTCGCAGCTCCTTGGAACCGATGCAGCTCCCCGACTGCACAATTCATCCTCAAGGCCAAACTTCGCATCACAAGTCAGCGTCAACAGGATCCTTGACAATGATACAGGGCCTTGCACTTTAGCTCCACCATCATTGCTTCGGCTGCACAATGCATCTTCAACGTGAATCCTTGCAAAGCTCAACAAACCAGTATTTATGATACTCTGTTCAGCAGGCATTCGGCCCATGCTCCATCAAGGATGGCCTAAACGTGTTCCTTTGTTGTGGTCCGGTGTGACCAGATATACACAGTTGGTGGTATGTGCTTTTTAGTGCTATTTCCACAGATATTTTAAAACTAGCATGTCTTAGGTTCTACTGCTTGGATTTTTGTCACTTTTTACACAAAACTAATAATCACTTTATTTTTCTAACTTGGTATGGGATTCTTTTTGTGTGGTGTTTTTCACCACTTTACACATTGCCTCTAAATTAAGCCTGACTGCTCTGTGCCAAGCGACAAGAGGGTTGAGCACAGGGTAATTTAGGGTTGATTTGTCCCTCACCCTGACAAGGATTTTGGTTGCTGTTTGACCAGGGCTAACACCCCAGTCAACCAACAACTTCATTTCTTACACTTTTCTAGTCCTGAGGAACTCATGGGATTATATACCCTATGATGAAACATAACACATGTTGGCTGGAAGTTTCTTTGATGAAGACTATTGAAGTTTGACAACCGAAAAATGTGACTTATTTTGACTAATAATAAGGGGCATTTATTTGGCACACATGTGATTGCTGTGCAGAGTTTTGTTAAATATTTCTTGGAAGACATTGTTGTGAGAAGTTGGCCTGGTATATGCTATTCACTAGTTAAAGTGGACACCTTGCACCAGTACAATTCGACTCTTATGGTAGTAGGTGTAAGACAACCTTTTAAAGAAAGCTATCCTAGTGGTAGCTGTGGAGAGCAGCCTTCATGCTAAGTCTTTAGAGGAATGTAAAGCAGCTTGTTTTACCTTATAATCTCTTAAATCACTAAATGAAAGGACACCACACAGGTATATATATCAAATATATATGTATTTATTACTAACAAATCTCTGCTAATCTCTTTATGAGAATAGAAGTCAGGAACATATGCACAAATCAACATTTCACAATAAGTTAAGCACAAATATGGCTGGGGCCCTAGGGGTGTACCAGACCATATGCTAAAAAAGAGACTTAGAGATAACGACTTGCGAGGGGACAAGGCCTAGGGCCTTCAGAAGCACTGGAGCCTCACTAATCCACCCAAGGCAGGTAAGTAAAGGACCCATGGGAGACGGATGCAGTGTGAGAACACAGCCGTGGATCCCAATTGACTTCAATGGAGCAAGTCGCGATTGGAAATTTAGAGTTTTAGGATACTTCGGGAGAGTCTACAAGCAAGTCACTTACAGGGTAAGTAGTTCTAGAGCCAACACCCACAGGAGCACCGTAGTGCTGGAGTTACCTCACCCAGGGAAGCCGGGTGCATAGGTGTCTTTTGGTGTCGGGTCGCGGCGGCGTTTTCAATGGGAGCCAAAGAAGACTTGCTGCTTGTGAAGACAGGAGAAGTGTCCGGTGGAATCCAAGGCTGGATTCAGAAGAAGGAAGACCTGAAAGCAGAGAGGACAGTGTTCAAAGTAACTTGGCAGTGACTCGGGGCAAGGAAGATGGATGTCCACAGTCGTCGGGTGATTTCAGGTGATCACGGGTGTCTTGACTCTTCAGCCACGAGGTCCAGGAGGCGTCAACGATGACCAGGAGCTGAATTTGGTGTGTCCCATAAAGTCTGCAGCTTACTGCGGTGTCAGTGACCAGATTGGAGCCAACAAGCCTTGGTAACAGCAAGTCTTGTGGAAAGTGTAAAAAGTCAGCGGTGCAGACCAGCAAGGTCTGAGGGAATCACCCAGCAAGGGTAAGTCAGGGCAGGCCTGGAGCAACCAAGGGAGCTCTTTGGAACTGTAGAAAGGTCTTCAGGGGACCCACAAGCCAAATGGCAAGGGATCGCAAAGATGCCTTGGAAGGATTCACTCACCAGGGATCCACGGCCACTAGGGACAGGGTAGGCCTCTGATCTTCGGAGGGGATCCTGCTGGAGGATTGGACCACAAGTGGCCCAAAGCACAAGTTCGTAGAATGTCGTGAAGGGGTTGCACTTGAAAATAGTGCACGGTACCCAGGGATTGCGGTTCCTCATCACTCGTGGGGTCCACTTGCCTCAGCGTCACTGGGGACTCACGATGGCCTTGGAGAAGTCAGGAAATCCTCTTCCTGGGCTGCAGGGACTTTGAACTCCGGTGGGAGCGGGAAAGTTTGCGACTGTTGATTGCAAAGTTTGGTGCCTGCCAAGCAGGGGAGTCACTCCTTGACTCCAAGGGAGATTCTTCCATCTTCCAGAGGTAGTGGAATGTGGAAGGTCCAGGATTCTTCTTCAGAGCATCGTCCACGGATATCTAGTTTGCAATGACAAGGGTTCCCTAACTTATACTAGAAGGAAGGGAGGGACTAGCTCTATGACCCCACCTATGGGAGGGTCAGGGGAGTGGGTGGCTACACCCACTTCCCTTTGTCCAGTTTCGTGCCAGAGCAGAGGCAGGTAGCCCCTGAGCCGGTTTGAACTGGTGTATGCACAGAGGAGCCTACTGCTCCCCCAGTGCAGGACTTCAAAGCACTCTAGGAGCGCACCCACCCAGCCCCAATACACTAAACCCTGTCTGGGAGATGGCCACACCTTCCTGTGAAAGGATGCCTATTGATGGGCCTCCTCCACTGGGAGTTTCGGTCATCAGCAGGAGGACAGCCCAGTGTCTGTGACTGGTGGCATCCATTTTGTGATGCCAGGGCTCTTCAGGATTCTACTGTGTTTCCACAGTAGGTACATGTCTATCCCTCTAGAAGGGTGGGATCATACTCCCACACCAGTTACTGGTGTGGAGGTATGATTCCAAAGCGTTTGACACCAAACACGACATGTTTTGATGCAGCCATTCCAAAGTTAGCATTAACGGCAAGGTTATAATGCACTTAAGAGTATATGGTTTGACCGCATTCACAAACAGCCCCAGGGAATAGACTCTGAGAGCTGCAGAGAGGCCCTGCTCAGGCAGAGTCACCTCCTCACATGGAAACCAAGCACCCTGCCCTCAGGATTGATAATGCCTGCCTTAGGGGTGACTGATAGGTTTAAATGTGTGTGCAGGGAGAGATATAGTGAACCTATATCTCAGTGAGGAGTGCTAACACTACCTCACCCAGGCTGCAGTAGCAGGCCTGTGGTGTCAGATTTAGTCTGCTTCCCAGGGGTGGCATAATACATGTTTCAGCCCCTGGTCAGCCTGTGAAGTACCTATGCCCTTGGTACCTAAGGTACCATATACTAGGGGCTCATAAGGTACCACAGTATCCAATCACTAGTACACCTAATATGCAACCCAAGTTGTTTAGAGAGAACAGAGAGGCTGGGGCCCTGATTAGCAGGGTCCCAGCCAGACTATAGCCAGAAACCAGTGTGAACATCAGAAAAAAAGTGGGGGCAACATAAGAGGCAGATCCTACTCTCCTACAATTGTGTTTCTTCTTGGAGGCTGTATTAAATGGTGCAGTTCTGCTGTTTTTGGCACTGTTAGAACCGGCGGTCTCCAGTTGGCAGAGGTATACACTTCTGGCAAATAGGGACCAACCAACTCTAGTCAGGGAAAGGGGATTACACACTCAGATAACCCCTGCTACCCCCTTGGTAGCTTGGCAGAGCAGACAGGCTTATCTCAGAGGCAGTGTGTTAAGCATTTATGACCACATACAGTAATAAAGTGAATACACTACAGATGGACACGACACCGAAGTTATTATAAAAATAGTATTTTTATATAAGGCTTAGCACAAGACCAAATAACGACAAAAATATACCACAGTCTTAATAAATACTCTTTGGAAGGAAAAATAATAGTTCAAGTAAGTATGCGTGCAAAGGAACATTTTTCATTTGCCAAGCATTTGGTGACTGCCACATTACTGCAAAGTGACTACTTTGCAAGTTATGACATTTCCTTCCCTGAACAACAACAGAATCAGGCTGTGGAAGCTTATCCTATGCTCAACAAACAGAATCTGAGAACAGAATTAACTGTTCTATACAGAATGCATGTATACTGGCAGGCTACTGGTGCCATTTCTCTGCTTGCTTTAATTGATGCTTAATATGGAGAAATTGCTTACAGAGACACTGGCTTTACTAAAAAAAATACTCATCACTACTCCCATGACAACAGCAGAGTACGAACAATGTTTTTCAACTTTGAACAGAATTAAGACATTCTTCAGGAACTCCATGATTGAGGAAAGACTAAATGCTTTAGCAATGCTCTCTATAGAGAGAGACCTTGCTAAGAGAATTCCAGACTTTAATGTTCAAGTCATTGAAAAGTCTGCTGTTATTAAAGACAGACATGCTGATTTCCTCTATAAGTAAACAACAAAATACGTTATCCTAACATTTCTAGACTGTTTGTAGTTTGTGACATGCTCAATTGTTCCTCATCTGTTGTACAGAGTTTGAATTTGGAGTGAATGAAATTAGTGGTGTAATTGTCAGAATTATTTGTAAAGGTATTTATATAAAGAAATCTGTGAGGTATTAAGCTCTGTTATCTCAAAATCCATTATACAGATCTCTAGTTACATTGGAGTAAGCTTATGACATTGAATAAGCTGCAATTTCCAAATAGGAGCAGATGGCCAGTTTATGTTTGGTGTCTTTGGAATTTGATTGAAAAATCCTAACTTATAGCAAAAGTTAGATTTTGAATTACAATTTTGAAAATGCCAGCTTTAAGTTTGTATTTTCTGGCCTTAGCCATCTAGTGCCTGTAGCCTGTCTCTGGGTCACATGACTGGGTGTTGTTGACAGTTGGGCATTGTGTATTCCTCCTAGACTGCTACACATAATAGGGAGAAGTTTAAGGGTGCCTTGATGGGCCATCACTTGCAGGATGGAAGGGAGGAGCGGGGCACAGCCCTACTTATACTTGAATAGGCTGTGTCCAGACTACACGTAAAGGGCTGCTTACGCCCCTGTAGTTCTTGAGCCAGGGCTAAGAAGGTGGGGCACAAGAAGCTTCTCCCCAATTCATAGGCACAACTGGGTCTACATACTTAGCCTCAGACACCAACTCTCCAGTATGCTTCTGAAGAACTGCAATGCTGCTTAAAAGACTGCCACTTACTGGACTTCTGCTCTGAAGGATTGCTACCCTGCTAGGCTGACCTGCTGCCTGCTGCCCTCTTGCCTGTGTGAGAGGGACTGGACCTACATCTGTTGAACCGTGATCCCAGAGTGACTCCAATGGCTAGTTGGATGGCCTCCTGACCTGAACCACACATACTGAGGGCTCCAACAACCTAAGTTCCCAGCATCTGGACTTTACCATAAATGAGTCTACCCTGCCTAGTGGTGCCACCACTGTCCTGGACCCTTGGAAGTGGGCTTAAGGTGCTCTACCAGCCTCTGTGGATCCAGCAGAAATTATGCATCTCCTCGGCTGCGGGGCGCAACCCCATGAAGAACCGAAGCATTGCTGCTGTTGCATGATCGGTACTGCTGCAAAGACCCGCATCGTAGCCCATTGTCCCATAAGAACTGCCACAGCTCGACACATCCTCAACACAGGCTCTCGCATCCCTCATCGATGGCAGCCTCTGCAACGTTGACAGACTCTACATCACAGCCTCGCAGCTCCTTGGAACCGATGCAGCTCCCCGACTGCACAATTCATCCTCAAGGCCAAACTTCGCATCACAAGTCAGCGTCAACAGGATCCTTGACAATGATACAGGGCCTTGCACTTTAGCTCCACCATCATTGCTTCGGCTGCACAATGCATCTTCAACGTGAATCCTTGCAAAGCTCAACAAACCAGTATTTATGATACTCTGTTCAGCAGGCATTCGGCCCATGCTCCATCAAGGATGGCCTAAACGTGTTCCTTTGTTGTGGTCCGGTGTGACCAGATATACACAGTTGGTGGTATGTGCTTTTTAGTGCTATTTCCACAGATATTTTAAAACTAGCATGTCTTAGGTTCTACTGCTTGGATTTTTGTCACTTTTTACACAAAACTAATAATCACTTTATTTTTCTAACTTGGTATGGGATTCTTTTTGTGTGGTGTTTTTCACCACTTTACACATTGCCTCTAAATTAAGCCTGACTGCTCTGTGCCAAGCGACAAGAGGGTTGAGCACAGGGTAATTTAGGGTTGATTTGTCCCTCACCCTGACAAGGATTTTGGTTGCTGTTTGACCAGGGCTAACACCCCAGTCAACCAACAACTTCATTTCTTACACTTTTCTAGTCCTGAGGAACTCATGGGATTATATACCCTATGATGAAACATAACACATGTTGGCTGGAAGTTTCTTTGATGAAGACTATTGAAGTTTGACAACCGAAAAATGTGACTTATTTTGACTAATAATAAGGGGCATTTATTTGGCACACATGTGATTGCTGTGCAGAGTTTTGTTAAATATTTCTTGGAAGACATTGTTGTGAGAAGTTGGCCTGGTATATGCTATTCACTAGTTAAAGTGGACACCTTGCACCAGTACAATTCGACTCTTATGGTAGTAGGTGTAAGACAACCTTTTAAAGAAAGCTATCCTAGTGGTAGCTGTGGAGAGCAGCCTTCATGCTAAGTCTTTAGAGGAATGTAAAGCAGCTTGTTTTACCTTATAATCTCTTAAATCACTAAATGAAAGGACACCACACAGGTATATATATCAAATATATATGTATTTATTACTAACAAATCTCTGCTAATCTCTTTATGAGAATAGAAGTCAGGAACATATGCACAAATCAACATTTCACAATAAGTTAAGCACAAATATGGCTGGGGCCCTAGGGGTGTACCAGACCATATGCTAAAAAAGAGACTTAGAGATAACGACTTGCGAGGGGACAAGGCCTAGGGCCTTCAGAAGCACTGGAGCCTCACTAATCCACCCAAGGCAGGTAAGTAAAGGACCCATGGGAGACGGATGCAGTGTGAGAACACAGCCGTGGATCCCAATTGACTTCAATGGAGCAAGTCGCGATTGGAAATTTAGAGTTTTAGGATACTTCGGGAGAGTCTACAAGCAAGTCACTTACAGGGTAAGTAGTTCTAGAGCCAACACCCACAGGAGCACCGTAGTGCTGGAGTTACCTCACCCAGGGAAGCCGGGTGCATAGGTGTCTTTTGGTGTCGGGTCGCGGCGGCGTTTTCAATGGGAGCCAAAGAAGACTTGCTGCTTGTGAAGACAGGAGAAGTGTCCGGTGGAATCCAAGGCTGGATTCAGAAGAAGGAAGACCTGAAAGCAGAGGGGACAGTGTTCAAAGTAACTTGGCAGTGACTCGGGGCAAGGAAGATGGATGTCCACAGTCGTCGGGTGATTTCAGGTGATCACGGGTGTCTTGACTCTTCAGCCACGAGGTCCAGGAGGCGTCAACGATGACCAGGAGCTGAATTTGGTGTGTCCCATAAAGTCTGCAGCTTACTGCGGTGTCAGTGACCAGATTGGAGCCAACAAGCCTTGGTAACAGCAAGTCTTGTGGAAAGTGTAAAAAGTCAGCGGTGCAGACCAGCAAGGTCTGAGGGAATCACCCAGCAAGGGTAAGTCAGGGCAGGCCTGGAGCAACCAAGGGAGCTCTTTGGAACTGTAGAAAGGTCTTCAGGGGACCCACAAGCCAAATGGCAAGGGATCGCAAAGATGCCTTGGAAGGATTCACTCACCAGGGATCCACGGCCACTAGGGACAGGGTAGGCCTCTGATCTTCGGAGGGGATCCTGCTGGAGGATTGGACCACAAGTGGCCCAAAGCACAAGTTCGTAGAATGTCGTGAAGGGGTTGCACTTGAAAAAAGTGCACGGTACCCAGGGATTGCGGTTCCTCGTCACTCGTGGGGTCCACTTGCCTCAGCGTCACTGGGGACTCACGATGGCCTTGGAGAAGTCAGGAAATCCTCTTCCTGGGCTGCAGGGACTTTGAACTCCGGTGGGAGCGGGAAAGTTTGCGACTGTTGATTGCAAAGTTTGGTGCCTGCCAAGCAGGGGAGTCACTCCTTGACTCCAAGGGAGATTCTTCCATCTTCCAGAGGTAGTGGAATGTGGAAGGTCCAGGATTCTTCTTCAGAGCATCGTCCACGGATATCTAGTTTGCAATGACAAGGGTTCCCTAACTTATACTAGAAGGAAGGGAGGGACTAGCTCTATGACCCCACCTATGGGAGGGTCAGGGGAGTGGGTGGCTACACCCACTTCCCTTTGTCCAGTTTCGTGCCAGAGCAGAGGCAGGTAGCCCCTGAGCCGGTTTGAACTGGTGTATGCACAGAGGAGCCTACTGCTCCCCCAGTGCAGGACTTCAAAGCACTCTAGGAGCGCACCCACCCAGCCCCAATACACTAAACCCTGTCTGGGAGTTGGCCACACCTTCCTGTGAAAGGATGCCTATTGATGGGCCTCCTCCACTGGGAGTTTCGGTCATCAGCAGGAGGACAGCCCAGTGTCTGTGACTGGTGGCATCCATTTTGTGATGCCAGGGCTCTTCAGGATTCTACTGTGTTTCCACAGTAGGTACATGTCTATCCCTCTAGAAGGGTGGGATCATACTCCCACACCAGTTACTGGTGTGGAGGTATGATTCCAAAGCGTTTGACACCAAACACGACATGTTTTGATGCAGCCATTCCAAAGTTAGCATTAACGGCAAGGTTATAATGCACTTAAGAGTATATGGTTTGACCGCATTCACAAACAGCCCCAGGGAATAGACTCTGAGAGCTGCAGAGAGGCCCTGCTCAGGCAGAGTCACCTCCTCACATGGAAACCAAGCACCCTGCCCTCAGGATTGATAATGCCTGCCTTAGGGGTGACTGATAGGTTTAAATGTGTGTGCAGGGAGAGATATAGTGAACCTATATCTCAGTGAGGAGTGCTAACACTACCTCACCCAGGCTGCAGTAGCAGGCCTGTGGTGTCAGATTTAGTCTGCTTCCCAGGGGTGGCATAATACATGTTTCAGCCCCTGGTCAGCCTGTGAAGTACCTATGCCCTTGGTACCTAAGGTACCATATACTAGGGGCTCATAAGGTACCACAGTATCCAATCACTAGTACACCTAATATGCAACCCAAGTTGTTTAGAGAGAACAGAGAGGCTGGGGCCCTGATTAGCAGGGTCCCAGCCAGACTATAGCCAGAAACCAGTGTGAACATCAGAAAAAAAGTGGGGGCAACATAAGAGGCAGATCCTACTCTCCTACAATTGTGTTTCTTCTTGGAGGCTGTATTAAATGGTGCAGTTCTGCTGTTTTTGGCACTGTTAGAACCGGCGGTCTCCAGTTGGCAGAGGTATACACTTCTGGCAAATAGGGACCAACCAACTCTAGTCAGGGAAAGGGGATTACACACTCAGATAACCCCTGCTACCCCCTTGGTAGCTTGGCAGAGCAGACAGGCTTATCTCAGAGGCAGTGTGTTAAGCATTTATGACCACATACAGTAATAAAGTGAATACACTACAGATGGACACGACACCGAAGTTATTATAAAAATAGTATTTTTATATAAGGCTTAGCACAAGACCAAATAACGACAAAAATATACCACAGTCTTAATAAATACTCTTTGGAAGGAAAAATAATAGTTCAAGTAAGGTTTCTTCTTGGCAATTAGTTCTTTAGCAAAGTATTCTTCTGAGCACAGTTCTTTGGCAACAATGTAACCCCCACAGGAGTCACACGACGTCGAGTCTACAAGATTCCCAAGGTTCGGCGTCGACCGCGAGGAGCGCTACGTCGAGCCTGGAGTCGCAACAGACCCCACAAGTACAGTACCTTGAGAAACGAAGAAAACGATGATCCACGGCGTCGAGATGTCGGCGTCGAGGTCGGCGTCGATCGTGCCTCGGAGTCGGGTCAATCCGCAGCGGCGTCGAGGGATGTCGGGCCGGAGCAGCGCTCACGGCGTCGAGAAGGGCGTCGAGTCGATGCGATCAGCAGCGGTGTTGGGACGGGGTCGCTTGGAGGTGGAGCCGATACTCACTCCTCACTGGCGTTGATACCGGCGTCGAGACGGGGTCACTTGGAGCCGGGGCCGATACCCACTGCTCACTGGCGTTGCTGCTGGCGTCGAGACTGCAGATTTTCCCTTGTGTACTGGAAACAACACTTTCCAGCAATTCAGCAAATGGTGAAGTCCTTTGGCCCTGTGACTTCAGCAGGAGACTGGCACTCTTCCAGCCCTTGGAGATTTCCTAGCAAGTGTTCAGAGAGTACACACCAAGTTCCTCTCTCCTTGTTCCTTGGCAAAAATAAAGAAGCAGCTTTCAGGTTCCTCCACAGCAAAACAGCACTCTGGCAGAAAGGGGAGGCAAGTCCTTAGATCAGCAGGCTTCTTGTCCTTGGTACAGGTTTCCTTGTCAGAAGTGATCTGAGTTCTTGGTTCAGGGGTCCTTCTCTTATACCCCGTTTTCCCTTTGTTCCCTTTGTCCAAGCAGGGAGATTCCCACCATCTCAGGTTTGTTGTGGGTGTTGCCAGGCAGAGGCACCTGGCCTATTCACTGAGCAGGGCAGAGTCCTCAGCCGCCCAGCAGGAGGCGGAGCCAGTATTGTCACTGGCAGGAGCAGGGCTATCAGTCGCCCAGCAGGAGGCGGAGCCAGTATTGTGTCAGGCAGGGCAGGCTACTCTTCCCTCACTCTACGTGTAAACGCCCCATTCACCCCACACTGACTCACCCAGACCTCTGGAGCCACCCAGCCCCTGACACACACACCAAACCAGCAGAGACCGGTAGATAGTTGGACAAGAAAATAGCCACTTTCTAAAAGTGTTATTTTCAAACATAGAATTTAAAAACCATCCATCCTAAAGGGTGTGTTATTAAATTCTGAGTTCAGGGATACTAAACTCGACTTGCTACCATGCTCCCTGAGTCAGATAGATTATAATGGAGTTAATAATCAGTCTGCCCAGTCTGGCCTATTGGAGGCAGGTAGCCCTTCAATAGTGAAAAACGAAAATGGCTGTAATTCACTATTAGGTCATGCCACACACGTCAGGGCATGACCTACCTTTTACCCACAATGCACCCTGCCCTAGGGCCTACCATAGAGGTGTCTGAAATGTGGCAAAGTGAAGGTTTAGAGACTGGTAAGTAGGTTTCCTTACCAAGTCGACATGGCAGTCAGGGACTGCACGCAGGCGCCGCGGTGGCAGGCCTGAGACACATTTTGCACGCTGCTTCTGTGGGTGGCACAACCAGTGCTGCAAGCCCACCAGCAGCAGTTAACTTTCACGCCCTTGGCACACGCAGTGCACTAGACTAGGGTCTGAACAGTAAGTCAACCAAGCCAATCATGGTAACACCAATCAATGTAACAATTTAACATAGGGAGCTCTTGCACTGTGGCACTGATCAGCAGTGGCACAGTGCCCAAAGCAATAATCCAGCAAAAACATCGTAAACAGAGGAGGCAAACAGAAAAAAATGGAGGAGAGACTCATGCCAATGATGCCAGGTCTAACACGTGTCCCCTCCAGCTGAAATGTGGGGAGAACTACCCTTCACCCAGGGAGTCCTCATCACTAAGGCGGAAAAATCTGGACAGACCATCAGCATTGGCGTGCTCTGTACCAGGGCGGTGTTCCACCGTAAAGTCCATCCCCTGTAGGGAAATGGACCACCTCAACAGCTTTGGGTTCTCACCCCTCATCTGCATTAACCATCTGAGGGGCCTGTGGTCTGTCTGAACCCGGAAGTGAGTCCCAAACAGGTAGGGTCTTAGCTTCTTCAGCGCCCAGACCACAGCAAATGCCTCACGCTCTATCGCACTCCACCTTTGTTCCCTGGGAAGTAACCTCCGGCTGATGAAGGCTACAGGTAAGTCTCGGCCCTCCTCAGTCATCTGTGCTAGAACAGCCCCCACACCATGCTCTGAAGCGTCCGTCTGGACAATGAATTCTTTTGAAAAGTCGGGTGCCTGGAGGACCGGTGCTGTACACATTGCAGTTTTCAGGGTGTCAAAGGCTTTCTGACAGGCGTCAGTCCAGATCACAAGTCTCGGCTGCTTCCGGGAAGTCAGCGAGGTCAAGGGGTGCACAATGTTGCCATACCCCTTGACAAACCTCCTGTAGTAACCCGTGAGACCCAAGAAGGCTCTCACCTGAGTCTGGGTTTTGGGCGGTTCCCAAGCCAGGATGGTATCTATCTTGGGTTGCAGGGGAGCCACCTTGCCGCTCCCTACTTGGTGCCCCAAGTACACCACTGAACCCTGCCCAATCTGGCACTTACTAGCCTTGATTGTGAGGCCTGCTCTGCGCAGGGCCAACAACACTTCCTGGAGGTGGCGCAAGTGTTCCTCCCAGCTGGCGCTGAACACTGCTATATCGTCCAGGTAGGCGGCGCTGAAATCTTCCAGCCCGGCCAATACCTGGTTAACCAACCTCTGGAATGTGGCAGGGGCATTCTTCATCCCAAAGGGCATCACCCGGAACTGGTAGTGCCCATCTGGTGTGGAGAATGCAGACCTCTCTTTTGCCCCATCAGTCAAGGCGATCTGCCAGTACCCAGACGTTAGATCAAACGTACTAAGGTACCGGGCAGCCCCCAACCGATCGATGAGCTCATCAGCTCTGGGGATGGGGTGCGCGTCAGTCTTGGTGACCGAAATTAGTCCTCGGTAATCCACACAGAACCGAAGTTCTGGTGAAGCACCAGGCGCTGCAGCCTTTGGGACCAAGACCACTGGGCTGGCCCAAGGACTGCTAGAGGACTCAACCACCCCTAAGGCAAACATCTTGGAGACCTCCTCCTTGATGTATGCTCTGACCTTGTCAGTCACCCTGTAGGCCTTGTGCCTCACAGGAGTGCTGTCCCCGGTGTCCACATCATGGACACACCACTGAGTGACACCAGGGATTAAGGAGAACAGATCAGGGAATTGTACCAACAGATGGCGACAATCTTGCTGCTGCTCAGGGGTCAGTGTGTCAGAGAGGACAACACCATCCACTGACCCATCTTTTTCTTTGGCACACAGGAGGTCAGGAAGAGGCTCACTCTCCTCCTCCATCCCAGCATCTGTGGCAAGGAGCATGCCCACTTCGGACCTTTCTAAGTGGGGCTTTAACCGGTTGACATGCAGGACCCTTAAGGGGTTCCTGGGAGATTTCAAGTCCACCAAGTAGGTGACATCGCTCTTCTTCTCCACAACCTCAAACGGTCCAGTCCACCTGTCCTTGAGCGCACAAGGTTCCACAGGGGCCATGACCCAAACTTTCTGACCAGGTTGAAGCTCAACCAGAGTGGCATTCTGATCGTACCACCGCTTCATCTCTTCCTGGCTGGCCTCCAGATTTGCCTGAGCAAGTTCTCTGAAGCGCCGAGTCTGGTTCCTAAAGGCCAGCATGTAACTATATACATCCTGGGGAGGTTTCCTGGGAGATTGCTCCCAGCCTTCTTTGACCAGACTCAAAGGTCCTCTTACCGGGTGACCATACAAAAGCTCAAAGGGGCTGAACCCTAGAGACTTCTGTGGCACCTCACGGTAAGCAAACAGCAGGCATGGCAAGAGGACGTCCCATTTACGCCTCATTGGTTCTTCAAGACCCATGATCATGCCTTTTAGGGTCCGGTTGAATCTCTCAACCAGCCCATTACCTTGCGGGTGGTAAGGAGTGGTAAACTTGTAGGTTACCCCACACTCCTTCCACAGCGACTTCATATAATTCGAAATGAAGTTGGTGCCCCGGTCTGACACCACCTCTCTGGGGAACCCCATGCGGGAGAAAACACCCATCAGTGCCCGTCCCACCACGGGGGCCGTCACTGTTCGGAGAGGGATGGCTTCCGGGTACCGGGTGGCATGGTCCACCAAGACCAGGATAAACCTGTTGCCCATGGCTGTCTTGGGGTCCAGTGGCCCCACAATGTCAATTCCCACTCGCTCAAAGGGGGTACTGACGACGGGAAAAGGTTGGAGGGGAGCCTTCTGCTTCCGCCCACTTTTCCCACTTGCCTGGCAAGTTTGACAGGTCCTACAATGGATATCTGAATCCCTTCTCATCTGAGGCCAATAAAAATGGGTGACAAGCCTGTCATAGGTCTTGTCCTGCCCCAGATGTCCAGCTAACGGAACGTCATGAGCCAACCCCAGTAGGAAGGCTCTGAAGCGCTGGGGTACCACCAGCACACGGGCTGACCCAGGCTCAGCAGCCTTAGGCTCGCTATACAGGAGGTCGTTCTCCCAGTAGACCCAATGTGATCCTGACTGATCACCTGTCGTTTGGGCCGAGGCCTGCTGCCTCATACCCACAAGAGAAGGGCACACTTTCTGCTCAGCACAAAATTCCTCCCTGGAGGGACCACCATCCTGCTGCCAATGGGTCAGCTCGGGCAGGTCTCCCAGTTCGGCCACTTGTTCCCCTGTCGGTTCCAGGGCATCCCCCTCAGGGTCTGCTCCCTCCTGGACCGCGGGAACGATGGGGGACGGTTTCCCGCGCCCCCTGCCTCTTCTCTTCACGGTTGGGACCTGGGCCATACTTTCAGGCTCCGGGCCCCCATCAACACCCTTACTGACTGACATGGACCGGGTGGTCGCACACACCCACTCAGGCAGACCCAACATTTCCAGATGCGCTTTTCTCTCCACCTTAGCCCAAGGGGAGTCCTCCAAATCATTGCCCAAGAGACAATCAACAGGCATGGCGGGCCTCACAGCAACCTGAAGAGTACCTGAGACCCCCCCCACTCAAAAGGAACTTGAGCTACCTCACACTGACTCTGTGAGTTGTCGGCAGCTACAACGGGGTAGAATGCATGCGGGACCACCTGCTCTCTGGACACCAAGTGACACTTGACAGCTGTCACACTCGCTCCGGTGTCTCTGAGAGCTTCCACCCTATGGCCATTAATGGTCACCCACTGCCTATATTTCTTAGTGTTACTAGGCAGAGGGGTTGGAGGGACCATTTCCACGTCTCCTAAAGAGACCAGGGACATTTCTGCGGGACCCCACCCACCGGGGGCACCCATCTCCTCCCCTCCCAGGGCTACACTCGCTACCTGACGAGGGGGTGCACGCGGCGGTGCATTCGAATCCTTCATGGGACACTGGGGATCATAATAACGGTGTCCCACCTGCTTACAGGCATAGCAGGTCATGGGGCCCCTGTGAACAGGTTTACCTGTCGGGGCCTCTGGCTTCTTTACAGGGGGAGGCTGGGAACCCTTCCCTTGGTTCCCTTGGGGACTACTTTGGGGCCCTTTCTGAAACTCCCTCTGTTTACCCCTGTCCCCCCCACTCTTCTGCTGGGGACCCTGCCCACCTTTGGCTGAGTCTCCCACTGGACCCTTGTGGACCCTGGTACTGACCCAGCGGTCCGCCTCCTCAGCAAGTTTTCTAGGGTTAGATATCTTGCTATCAACAAGGTGCTGGCGTAGCTCTGGAAAACAGTTATTAGACAAGTGCTCCCAAGCAAACAAATCATAAAGAGCATCATAACTATCAACCTTGCTACCCTTTATCCAACCATCCATGGTTCTGCAGAAAAAAAAACATATTCAACCCACGTAGTACCAGGCAACTTCTTACATTCTCTAAAGGTTTGTCTGTACTTTTCTGGAGTTAAGCCATATCTCAGCATTAAAGCATCTTTCATATGAGTATAAGACATCCTATCCTCAGCAGGAAGGCTCAACAAGGTATCTCTCCCCTCGTTTGTAAAGCGGCTCCACAACCCCGTTCCCCAATCCTTCTCAGGGACCCGGTGGGCCAATAACGCTAACTCATATGCTTTAAACCATTGGCTAATATCTTCATTCTTACTGTAATCTTTGATCACATCTTTAGGAAAATAAAACCTACTTTCTGCAGGCACAGATGGAGTGCTGCCACCAGAGGGATTCAACTCTAAACTCTTAGTTTTAAGCTCCATCTCCCTCACCATCTTCTCACGTTCAAACGCTAATTTCTCTCTCTCAAAATCTAATCTTTTGCTCTCCATTTCAGCTTCTCTCTTGCTTCTTGCATTCTCTAATTCCAACTGCCCTCCTAATTTAAGTTTTGCCATTTCTAACTTGTACCCCCTCTCCTTCTCCCTGTCTTCTAATTCTTCGGGGGAAAGGCTCCTAGAGGACGCACTACTGCCTGGAGATGACACTGGCCCACCTGTGGGCTCTTCCTCTTCCTCTTCTTCTTCCTCTTCCGGTACCACCACCGGATCAGAGGGATTTCTGGCCTCTAACCAGGCCTTCAGCGCTTTGAGGAAGCCCTCTTTCTTTGAGACACCTGTGGTAGGAACTTTAAACTGCTTGCAAAATCCTTTTAGATCTTTTAGCGTGTAGGAATCTATCTTCTCCTTATCGAATTCCCCCACAACATTCTCCACAGGTGTAGCAGCTCCGGCATTCTCCATGGTCAAAACTGGCAGTGTTTAAAAAAATCAGATCCAGGAAAGCGGAGAACAAAAATAGGCAATCCTACCAAAACAGAATGTGGCTGCGTTATGGTCTGCTTTCACTATGTAGCGTACACTAATCACTGCACATGAGTCATAAATGCAAAGTTCAATCCTCACCGCTGACCACCAATGTTAGAACCGGCGGTCTCCAGTTGGCAGAGGTATACACTTCTGGCAAATAGGGACCAACCAACTCTAGTCAGGGAAAGGGGATTACACACTCAGATAACCCCTGCTACCCCCTTGGTAGCTTGGCAGAGCAGACAGGCTTATCTCAGAGGCAGTGTGTTAAGCATTTATGACCACATACAGTAATAAAGTGAATACACTACAGATGGACACGACACCGAAGTTATTATAAAAATAGTATTTTTATATAAGGCTTAGCACAAGACCAAATAACGACAAAAATATACCACAGTCTTAATAAATACTCTTTGGAAGGAAAAATAATAGTTCAAGTAAGGTTTCTTCTTGGCAATTAGTTCTTTAGCAAAGTATTCTTCTGAGCACAGTTCTTTGGCAACAATGTAACCCCCACAGGAGTCACACGACGTCGAGTCTACAAGATTCCCAAGGTTCGGCGTCGACCGCGAGGAGCGCTACGTCGAGCCTGGAGTCGCAACAGACCCCACAAGTACAGTACCTTGAGAAACGAAGAAAACGATGATCCACGACGTCGAGATGTCGGCGTCGAGGTCGGCGTCGATCGTGCCTCGGAGTCGGGTCAATCCGCAGCGGCGTCGAGGGATGTCGGGCCGGAGCAGCGCTCACGGCGTCGAGAAGGGCGTCGAGTCGATGCGATCAGCAGCGGTGTCGGGACGGGGTCGCTTGGAGGTGGAGCCGATACTCACTCCTCACTGGCGTTGATACCGGCGTCGAGACGGGGTCACTTGGAGCCGGGGCCGATACCCACTGCTCACTGGCGTTGCTGCTGGCGTCGAGACTGCAGATTTTCCCTTGTGTACTGGAAACAACACTTTCCAGCAATTCAGCAAATGGTGAAGTCCTTTGGCCCTGTGACTTCAGCAGGAGACTGGCACTCTTCCAGCCCTTGGAGATTTCCTAGCAAGTGTTCAGAGAGTACACACCAAGTTCCTCTCTCCTTGTTCCTTGGCAAAAATAAAGAAGCAGCTTTCAGGTTCCTCCACAGCAAAACAGCACTCTGGCAGAAAGGGGAGGCAAGTCCTTAGATCAGCAGGCTTCTTGTCCTTGGTACAGGTTTCCTTGTCAGAAGTGATCTGAGTTCTTGGTTCAGGGGTCCTTCTCTTATACCCCGTTTTCCCTTTGTTCCCTTTGTCCAAGCAGGGAGATTCCCACCATCTCAGGTTTGTTGTGGGTGTTGCCAGGCAGAGGCACCTGGCCTATTCACTGAGCAGGGCAGAGTCCTCAGCCGCCCAGCAGGAGGCGGAGCCAGTATTGTCACTGGCAGGAGCAGGGCTATCAGTCGCCCAGCAGGAGGCGGAGCCAGTATTGTGTCAGGCAGGGCAGGCTACTCTTCCCTCACTCTACGTGTAAACGCCCCATTCACCCCACACTGACTCACCCAGACCTCTGGAGCCACCCAGCCCCTGACACACACACCAAACCAGCAGAGACCGGTAGATAGTTGGACAAGAAAATAGCCACTTTCTAAAAGTGTTATTTTCAAACATAGAATTTAAAAACCATCCATCCTAAAGGGTGTGTTATTAAATTCTGAGTTCAGGGATACTAAACTCGACTTGCTACCATGCTCCCTGAGTCAGATAGATTATAATGGAGTTAATAATCAGTCTGCCCAGTCTGGCCTATTGGAGGCAGGTAGCCCTTCAATAGTGAAAAACGAAAATGGCTGTAATTCACTATTAGGTCATGCCACACACGTCAGGGCATGACCTACCTTTTACCCACAATGCACCCTGCCCTAGGGCCTACCATAGAGGTGTCTGAAATGTGGCAAAGTGAAGGTTTAGAGACTGGTAAGTAGGTTTCCTTACCAAGTCGACATGGCAGTCAGGGACTGCACGCAGGCGCCGCGGTGGCAGGCCTGAGACACATTTTGCACGCTGCTTCTGTGGGTGGCACAACCAGTGCTGCAAGCCCACCAGCAGCAGTTAACTTTCACGCCCTTGGCACACGCAGTGCACTAGACTAGGGTCTGAACAGTAAGTCAACCAAGCCAATCATGGTAACACCAATCAATGTAACAATTTAACATAGGGAGCACTGTGGCACTGATCAGCAGTGGCACAGTGCCCAAAGCAATAATCCAGCAAAAACATCGTAAACAGAGGAGGCAAACAGAAAAAAATGGAGGAGAGACTCATGCCAATGATGCCAGGTCTAACAGGCACCTTTTGTAACAACTGTTAATATTGTGCTTAATATGACATGGACATTTCTGCACAAGTGTAGGGTTGTGCTACCCAAAAGATATCTATAGAGAATTTGAAGAGCTGAAGGGGTTTGCTCCGACACAAAGCTGATGGTCCACCCATCTCTAAATGAGGTTGGTAGACCACAGGGTTGATGGACAGGGTACTTCATCACTTTCGCGATGGAGTACCTTTTCCGCCAAACTCAAAATGAGTCCCTTAGTCTTTTTATATGAAAGTCAAAATCCTACCGTAGGGCAAGGTTGAAGATTGTATCTGGCAAAGTCCTCTCAAAGTCAGATAAACACTGGATATGGTCCCACTAAAGCTGTTGGTTTTAGTGGAAAGAGCTCTGAGTGGGAAAATTGAAGTTCTTTCATCAGGTTGATATTTTACACTCTTTCATTCAGTCTAGATTTCTACTTTCAGAATTAGCATCTTTTTTTTTGTTCTGAATCTTCCAGTGGGGCAAGCCTGAAGCTGTATCAGGCAAAGTCCTCTAGAATTCGGACACCTACTTTTGTCACACGGTCCAGCTGAAGCACAGGAGGTCTTGGAAGGTCAAAAAGTTCTAGCTTTTCAGACATTCCTCTTTGTCTCTTCTAATGGGCCCAAACAGCAGTTAGTGGCCAGGACACATGCCAGCAGAGGCCACCAGCATGGTCCATTCCATGAACAGTTGTAACCGGTAATTCCAATAAAAGACCTCTTGCAGATTTTGGTGTCCCTGTAGCCACACGGGAGAACAGCCAATTGAGCCTTGGTTTCCAATTCTTAGTACTCGGCACAAGTGGGAGCAGGCCCTGCCTTTCAGGTTACTGAATGCAGGTCCACCCCTCCACTGTTCTACTACAGGTCTAGAAAGGGTTCTGAGGAGCTGAGTTGAGTTGCTACTTTTGTTCAATTCACTAGCCAGTATGTGGGGGTGATTTCTAGACACTCCCTCAATGATGGACGAAAAAGTCCCTAGGACAAACCTTCTCACTTTTGTGTCACTATAAACTATCCCACAGTGCACAATACTCAGTAAAATCCAACAACGCAGACTCCTTCCACCCATGGATGGAACTTGTGGCACATGTAGGAGTGTGCTTAAGGTACTGAGCAGCCCCCACCCACTCAGTCACTTCAACCAGTTTTTGGGCCTAGCTTCCTCCTGTACGGAGGCTATTGCCAGGAGGCTAAAGTGTATTTTACGATCAAAAGACCCCTCTCCTCAGGCTTCTGTTATCACTAAAATACAAAAGTACAAGTCTCCCTCTGTTCCCTTTCAAATTGGTAAAGTTCCTAGTCGCTCTTTAGCTGCCCTTCATGGGTTACACTACCTCAAGTAGCAGGAACAAGCATTCTTCAGGTAGCCTAATACTAATTCGATGGCAGAGGCTTCAGGCAGGGAAAGTGCAACTTTTCAAAGCTATTTTTCCCATATACTTATCAAAAGTACAAGCCCACCATTGAATTTTATTTTTAATAAACATTAAAATGAGTGGTTGAACCATCTCTATAGTTTATTCCAAACCAAAAATTGAGAATTAACGCATTGGGTGTACTTTAAGTTTATCTTCATGGAGCCACCTACAGCCCTAACAGTGAAAATAGCTTTGGGAGTTAGTCACTATAGGAACACTTCATTCTTTCGTGCACCACTTTTAAATATGAGGTACACTGCCTTGTGGACTACTACACCTACTTAGAGTTAACTTACTTCATATTTAAAAGTAGATATACCCTTGTGTCAAATGTTGTATTTTGACAGGTCTGCCTGTAGGTTTAAGGTAACACATGCAGTACTTAAGCCATGGTTTAATTGTCAGTTTAGTGCATGGTACAATAGATGCCGCAACTCCGAGGATGGCATTTAAGTTTTTATTGCACTGGTATGCCAATTAGAGATTAGCTACTTTCACCATGATTAACGTGTCAGAGCACACACACTGGGGACTGGATAGACACATTTCTTTAAAAAGGAGCGTCAGCCCATAATAAATGTAGATGACCACACAAAAGAGGAATTTATTGATAGATTTAAAACCTGAATATTAAAGTGTTAAATATAGTTTCACTTAAATATCATGCCCTAAATAACGCTTATAAAAAGATCGTCCCATCAGATGTGGTTTTCATATGAAACACTCAAATGTAAGATATTTTTGTAAACAATAGTTAGGACACAATATTTATGCCGGGTGATATTCTGACTATGATATTGTGGTACCACACCACCTCTTTGTGTTATGTATTAAATAGTTTGCAACTTTATTAAGCATGTAAACACATAGACTATATACAATAAACAATCATTAAACATTAATGAAGGCATATTTTTTTAAACACTATGCACCCAACTCCCAATAAACACCACCATCCCAGCATCTCAAATTGAAAAAAATACCAAAAAATCAAATGAATCAATTAGAATTCATTATTATAAAAAACATTAAAACACTACCCACCCAATCACTCGATAAGCTCAACATACTGAAATAAAATTATACATTACTACAGTATTATTTAAAAATAATTGAAAATAAATGTCACTATAATATAAATAAATAAATACATAATGCGATGCAATAAATCAACACGATAAAAACAATATAGTAAACTATTTTCTAAACGTCAATATTATTGTAAAAATGTACTTAACGTCTTTTTGTCCATGATGCTTTTGTAGTCCCACTATTTTGACCATGATATTGTGATCGAACAATATTTGGGAGAACCCATTCTCCCCGTACCTCCTCTTTCTCTCCACTACTGAATTCCTGTCAGAGATTTTTCTTACATCTCCCTGTTGTTTTAGGTTCTCCTAGTTTCCCTGACAGTGTGCAGTTGTTCAGATCTACGAACACTTGGTCAGGTAAATGCAAAGACAGTGTGTAAGGCAAAGGTAAGGTGCAATCTTCAAAGGATGAGGTTAAAAAGAGCAATGTTGGCAGGTTTTTCCACTGAAATACTTTCCCCTATACCCAAGGTGGGTATGGGGAATCTCAGAATATTTTCCGAGAATACACAACCAGAAAATGAAGATTACAAGTCTGGGATCAGAGGAAGGCCATGTCATCAGTCTTTGCAGGTATGTGCATCTGTAGATGAATGACCGCTATCAAATGCAGAATGGAAGTTGTTGTGCTACAGATTGGATTTAAATTCTCATGAAGGTTTGTTTGTGAGGTGGAGAGAGGGAAATGAGGAGGATGGGAGTGAAGTTCAGAGACCTCGGCACAGAGTCAATAAAGAATGGTCTGTGTGTTCAATTCAGTGTCTGGTTGGTAGAAAGGGATTAAAAGAAGCTGGGATATGACACACAGTTCTGATAACTCACGTTATTTCCTTTCTTCAGTGTTGTGATGGGAGGTGCATCTCACCTTGCAGCTACTTCACACGCCTTGTCCACCGTGCAGTTGTTTAAAGATAAAACTTTAGCTCTCCAGCCAGCTATCAACCATGAGTCTCTCATCTTCAGAGGATTATAAAATATGAAATTTGGCTATAGATCGCAAAAATAATGGTCGCTGATAGGTGGGGCGCTGTCCCTCAGGTGAAGGGAAGACGATGGTCCCAATCTGGCCAGCAATTATGCAAGTGTCCATTTCACAATGTGCAACCCGGGTTGTTTTGCAGGCCCCTGAAGTCTCTACTCCGCAGGGGGGCAACTCTTTGGGGGGGCATCACTACAGGGGGCCCCCAATGAGCTCAAGCACAATAAATATATGTGACATATAGTCGACTGAGGTGTCCCTCATCACATTCTGCAAGGGGGCAACACTTTGGTATTACACTACTGGCTAAAACCTCTGGTAAGCACATTTAAAACTGAGCTAAAATCTGCAGATGAAGCCAGGAGGAGGACTCTGACAGCAGAGGACGATTTTTGAAGAACTGGAAAAGAAAGTAAGAGCTACAATGAAATAAATCACCAGCTGGCTTTGAGCTAGAATTAAGGAATGACAAGAAGTAGTCAGAGCCTGACATTGAGGTACAAATCTGCCCACACAGTTTCTGTATTGAGTGCAACTGGTAGGTAGTGGTATCTATTGTTGTTGACCAGGAAAAAAACAATAGGTTGCTAAAACAAATCTACTGTCAACAGCCGAACAGCTGAATTAAGTGTTAGGCCCAATTTGTTCTCTAAATCCATGTTATAAAGTGTTGTGGCACTTAACTGGCTACTAAATGAAACATTTTAGCGGCTATTATATTTGAAAGTTTTTGTGGAATAAAGTGACCATCACCCTATACAGCACACATCACATTCCTGTGGCTTTCTAAGTGTAAGGACGATTCCAGGCCTGCTGCCCTCACTGCAATTAACTGGTGGTAAATGTTCTCTCTCTCTCTTCTTCTTCATTAACTTGTAAAGATTTCCTATACCACCTGCAAAGGTGATTTTCAGTAACAGCTGCAAAGGTTATTTGAGGGATTCTTACGTCCCCGGCTTTTACCAGGCTGTAATTATTTATTCACACAGCATCCAGCGGGCGAGGTCTTGGAGACTGCCATTTTTGAAAAACAAATAAATTAACTTGACATTGATAGAAACAGTTACCTCAGCCGCTTTATCTTAAAAATGTACAGCCATTAGGGGAGACTAATGCCTGACAAGGTTGTCCTTGAGTTATTCTGGGAGGTTAGGCACCAGACCAGGATTGATACCTTGCTTTGTTAACAGCAGAGCATCATTGCCTGCACCCACCAGATACAGCTGGGCCAAACTTGAAATTGGATTCTGGAGAAACCGATTAAATGAGTGCAGTAATCCAAATGCATCTAAAATGGGAAATAGTCGGTAAAACTATTAAGTTTACGAGCCAGACGGGTTACAAGAAAAAAGAAACGTATAGATACAAGAATCTAACAATCGCAGGCAAATAAAAAATTACAAAACGGCTGTGTGTAGCGCTGCACAGTGATGTGTAGTTCTCACAACACTATGGCACATGGGCTGACGTTATCAGCCGATTAACGGGAATCAAGGTTTGCTGAATAATTGGTTCTTATTTGACTCACATTGTATTTGACTGGGATCTTAGCGTGAAACGCATTTCTTTCCTTCGTCGTTTTGTTCCACAGTTTTTGGGAAAACACTTCTAATCTTTTCAGTTTCTGAAACCAAATGCCTACTCAGTGGCTTTTAGACTGAACCCTGCTCTGATTACAGGCCCAAAACCACCATTAAACTTCATAATAGAGCTAATGAACTTGACGGACTAAAGGGAGAGATGCCATCTGAGGGAGATCGCTGGGTGAAGGGAGACACAGCAAGGACAGGGTTCAAATCTTTCTTTGACGCACCACCTACTGTTGAACCCTGTCCACCTTCCTCTCGAAATTCATTAAAATCACCAGCAGAGAAACTCAATGTTGCAGAGTATATCTGATCCACTTTTACTTTTATATGTCTTATGTAGCCCACGTTCTGACATATTAGAATAATGATTTCACATGTACATGAACATAAGATCCTGCCCAGGTCAGACTGGCCTCTAGAGCAATCTGGCAGTTAATAATAATACCAGTATTTGTAAAGCACGAACAATTACCCGAGGGTGTCAAGGCGCTGGGGGCCGTCGGAAAGATCAAGTAAGCTATTGCCCAGAGTCACTTGGTGCTGGGCTAAACAGCCGCAGGAGATCGAACCGTGTGCCCCTGTGTTCCGGAGTCAGCCGCCCTGGCCGCTGCGCCACACCTCTTCCCTAAGGGAGGGCTGGTCCGACTGGTCATTGTGCGGGTTTTTTTTTTCATTGTGTGTGGGCTTTATCCATTCAGTCTTCCATATCTTGCGAAATGCCTGTACAGTGTGTCTTCAAAAACTCCAAACTGCCCTGATTTGCAAAAGTGGGTCCCATTTTTAAAAAAACGTTCTGCTTCTCGAATGCCAGCCACTTTTATTTTGGTTCCTGGGACTATTTGCTGTCCCAGCCCGACCCTGATATCTGCTAAGCTACTCCCTTGGTATGGGCTCAAACCACAGACCCTTAGTCTTTTTTTAGGTCGAGCCTAGCGGCAGTGCGCATGCACCGCTCACTCTGCGAGGCATGCTGTATTAGGGTATGTACTAGCAGCCTCGCCCACTCTCTGCTCACATTTGTCATTGACTTTGTGTCATTGTCCTTCTTAAATAGTGGCTTCTGATACGTAAATAGGCTTGTTAGTCCTGCCTTAGTACCGCCTTGTCTGCTTCTGCTCCTGCACATACGGACTGGACCTTTTACTTAGCTTGTTACACGGTCGGCTTTATCTAGTGGGTGAGCACTATTTTGTTTTAGGACACTGATGGGGACAATGGCGACTACTTTTTTTTGTTTTTGTATTTTCCTGCTGAGCGCGGCACCCACTTCAGGGACACCGCGCCCTGTTCATTATTTTTTTTTTTTAATTTAATACCTAGCATGGTGCCCGCTTCAGGGACACTGCGCTCGGTGTCAATATTTTTTTTACTTTCATACTGAATGCAGCGCCCGCTTCAGAGACAATGCGCTTTTTTTTTTTTACTTTAATGAGTGAGGCGCCCGCTTCACGGACACCACGCTCAGCAATACAATAGGTATTGCTTTTGGTATTGTAAATGACAATGCCTTTTCATTTTTTATAAAAGGCATTGCCATTTACAATGCCAATAGCTCAAAAACTCTCAATTGCAAGACCTATTGCATTGTAAATGCTTGTTCAATAATTCATACATGAGAGCTTGGTCTAGACAGTGCCTCCAAGGTAGGGAGCTTGCTGCCCAACTCGTAAGTCAACAATCTTGCCACCAAGCTTCACGGTGCCTTCACCAACGTGAAATGTATGTATCTTTGCTGTTGTCTTTAACTCTGGCTTCTCATTCCCAACCCAAATCAATATCATCACCGTACGGGTCTTCCATGAATGCTAGTGGTGACTTAACCCTTTTGTTTGCGGCACAGAAGAGTGCTCTAATCCTAGCTGTTGAAATGACAAGGCCTGGGCAGAAATATAATTCCACTCGCAGACTTGGCCGAATTCCAGAACTCTGCGCTACACGTGTCACACGGAATTCCCACTAAATTCCGCACGTAGCAGAATTATATTTCTGTTGACTCGCACAAGACTCATTTTGGAACACACTGGCAACTGCAACAAGATTTGCTGGGCCCTAACGAGCGTGCACGAGATTTGTTGGCCATTAGCGCAGTTTCTGGACGGCACAGTGTCTTCTGGCAGTATTTTTTATGATGCTGGCAAGCTTGAGCAGCCACAGCTGCATCTCGAGCGGATTTCCTACTCAAGAAGCAGCTAAAGCTACTCAAAAGACTATTCCAAGTTCATGTTTTACTCCAACGGACGATTCAGGTTGTTTTTTAATGCAAGAAGCATTTAAAAAAAAAAAAATTAACAAGAAGCTAGTGCCCCAGAGGCTCCAACTTTCTCTTCCTGTCTGCAGGCTCCTTGCAGTGCTTTGTCTATCTCCTGGTCACTTTTCATTTGGATTTCGAGGAGGAAGGATCACTCTCCTTGTCTGCTTTATAGGTACACTGGATTTAAGGATTTAGTTTTTGTGATATTACAAGTAAATTTAAAAAAACTTTTGTAAAAGGGTGTTGTTTGTTTGATAGAAGGCATGCACCGATATTTATTTGTACTTTTATTTGATTTTGTGGTGGGTGGCCTGGAGTTTCAGTAGGGACCTAGTTCTTTTTTTGCATATAATTTTTTATCTTTATTAAGGGAAAATGGTTGCACAGTTCAGTATATTTTCTCCATGTTAGCTAAATTTTCACAATTCCTTTATTTTACTATGTGGCATAGACTGCCCATGGGCCATTCATCCAGGCAGGCCCAGTATTAGTGATGGGTACATAAAATAACTGTTTCTGTGGGATATGTTGTTTTAAAACATAATTATGGCAGGAATGGCATTGGATTACGTTAAAAATGTGTGCTTTTTTTGTATTTCACATATTTCTCTGGAAAAACGTGTAATTTGGTGGGGTAATATTTGATGCTTTGGGAGGATGTGCAATGTAAAATTTGTATTGCTCACTTACTTTTAATTTTTGACACTGCTGAATTAATGGTAGTGATGTCTTCAGTGTTAACATGACTCCTTTGTGTGGTCAGTGTGTGTGTATGCCATAGGCCATCGTTTGTCTTTGTTATACATGCCATGTGGCCAGTGACCATTTTGTCTAATCAGTGTTGATAGGCCTGCATGTGTTCTTTGTTGTCTATGCCTCCTTGCTTATTTTTTGACCATGTGGCCGGCAAACATTTTGAATAGCCAGTCAATGTGCTTTTGCCATTAGCCTGCATGTGTTCTTTTTTGTGGCCATGCCGCCTTGCTTGCAATTGTTTTTTGACCATGTGGACAGTGGCCATTTTGTGTAGCCAGACAGTGTGCTTTTGCCATAGGCCTGCATGGGTTCTTTGTTGTGGCCATGCCTCCTTGCTTGCTGGTATTGTTTGACCAGGGGTCCAGTGGCCATTTTGTGTAGCCAGCCAGTGTGCTCTTGCCATGGGCATGCATGTGTTCTTTGTTGTGGCCATGACTCCTTGCATGTGGCTGGTGGCTATTTTGTGTTTCTAGGCAGTATGCTTTTGCCATAGTCCTGAATGTGTTCTTTGTTGTGGCCATGACTTCTTGCTTGTTGTTATTGTTGTTGCTTGACCATGTGGCAGGTGGGCATTTTGTGTAGCCCATTAGTGTGCTTTGCTTTTGCCATAGGCCTGCATGTGTTCTTTCTTGTGGCAATGCCTCCTTGCTTGCAGTTGTTGTTTGACCATGTGTCCATGGCCACTTTGTGTAGCCAGCCAGTGTTCTTTTCTATTGCCATAGGCCTGCATGTGTTCTTTGTTGTGTCCCTGCCTCCTTCTTGTTGTTGTTGGTTAACCATGTGGTGGGTGGCCATTTTGTGCAGCCAGCCACTGTGTTAATCCTTTTTTCCAATTTTCAAGCCTTTTTGTTTTGTTTATTTTTTAAAACTTTTTCCTGATATCAGTTTAAAATGCTTGAGTGAGGATCTTTGTAGTATATGTAGATATGAACAATGTTAAATATTATATGGGTTTTTTCCCAATGGGTTTCTCATAATCCCTTAGTACACCAGCAATTAATTTTGTTTTTATTTTTATTAACATTTTTTACTATTTTTTCAAAATTGTTTTTACATTAAAAAATGTTTTTACATTTTCCCTCCATCCCCTGCCTTTCAAAGGTGCCTGTCGCACATCAGCATTAATTTTGTAATGATTGTATTTACTCATTTTCCCCTGGACAATCTGCCTGCCGTAGACACACAGCTACACACCACTATTCACTTTTGGTCACGACTCACTAACCCCTCCCCATCAAGTAATGAATACTGCCATGCTAGCAGGATGCTGGTAGTAATGATTCATGACAGGATGCGATATTCCAGGTTTATGGGACCCTTGGACCTACAATTTCCATGAACTGACGTACAGGAAGGGGAAGAGGCGTGCACTCACGTCAGCGTGGGACCCATCCGTCTTCAAACGCATGTTGGCCGTGGTGGTCACGGATGCTAATTAAGGATTCCCCTCAGAAGTGGTGCGAGGACTATGCTCTGGATTGGTAAATGTGCCTTGATGCACCGCTTCCATTATTTGTACTCTGCCAAGTAAATCATCTGATGCGCTGGTGGATTTCTTGGCTCGTAAGCTGTCTGGTCAAGCGCGCGGCTGCGCAGCTTCATTAATGAGGCCCTAGTCTGGGTGCCTCTTGTGGAGGGAGTCTCAGAGGGAACCTTTCCCTCACCTACAGACTTTGCTGGTGTGTTACTCGTCCTGTGGGAGGCTTCAGTCAAGCAGTGTTGTTGCACTGCCTCCTTGGGTTAGTCTATGGTGGTGCAGCCTGAGTCTAGGTGCCTTTAGCACCAGGAATATTTAAGGGTTTATTCCTCTAGTGGTTTTCACCCCGTTGGCGAGACCCCAGGAGTGTCTCATGTGGGGTGGGACGATAACAGAACCCTGACTTTAAACATTGTGTACAGAAAAGAGAGCCAGAACAATCTCCATGTTTATATACATATATTAGAAGAGCGTGCATGAGCATTTTGTGTTATTGTAACATTTCAACAACCCTATTCTCGGAACTCGGGGTATAGGATTTAAGAGTTAAATTGGTGATTACAGACTTGTCTTGGAGGATCTAGATTCAGTGGTGCTATGATGTCTAATATGCACTGACATCAGATATACTAGTTTCTTGCTCTGTTTTGTTTTGCCTTTCTAACAGGGGGTTGAAGTAGTTCCTGCCTCCTTGGGTTATTCTCCCCTGTGAGTCGCGGCTGTATGACATAGAGGGTAGGTGGAGAGTATCCTTAACGTCACCCTTGTGATAGTCAATTTATAGTTAATGGAGATAATGATTCCAGATCTATGTTGATTTAGTTTTTTCCATGTTATAGCATCAGATGTTTATGCCTAGATGGTTATAGTTGTATCAAGGACCCTAAAGGAGTCTGGTTAAAGTCTCCCTTCTTATTATTTACAGGCATTTATGGAGATTCAAATGAAATACTCTAAACAGGTATCATTACTCTCCAGATTGTAATTCTATTATTTGCAACTTCCAGGTCGCCCTCCCTGCTGTTCCCTTCATTTCCTTTCCTCGCCTGATCCCTTCAACAGTCTGTCCTATCACAGTATCCAGACTTTGGAGTTGTCAGGAGGTGGACCATTCAGAGCATCGATCCGATCCAGAGGATAACCAACCATGACACTTTTTAAGAATTATTTAATTTTTCCCTGGACTCCCTGCCTGCCATAGGGGCACACCCGCATAATATTTTTACAGATTCTAGGTTTCCCCTGGACCCCCAAGCCCGCCATAAGTGCAAAGCAGCACTAATTTTCTAAGGATTATGCCATTTCTCCTGGATCCCCATGCCTGCTATAGACGCACACGAGTATTAATTTTTTAAGGATTATTCCATTTTCCCCTGGACCCGTTGCCTGCCACAGGTGCACACCAGCATTCATTTTAAAGGACTATTTCATTTTCCCCTGCACCTCCCAGATTGTCACAGGTGTCTACCTTTAGATGCGCATAAAGCAAACAGTTACATCTGTACATTCTAATCCTGATTGAAAATTAAATATTATGTTATGATGTTGTGGTTTGACTTTGGAATGGATACACTATTGTTGTTAATTATTTAGGATAATAAACAACCACTCTAAATTATAATTTCTGTACTATGAATAAAACATACTACAAAAATGCCACCTTTCACTAAAAGTTTTTCTTTCTTGTTTGTTTTGAGGTGCACAAGAGACATCACTCACAGTACTGCCATACAGAAGGCCAGCACAATGTGACATGACCACAAAATGTGAGACCTCTAGGCCTGGGTGTGAAATTCCGCTCCGCTCATGGAGTTTGCAGAGTTTTTCCCACTCCGTGCTCCCTGTAGAGCACAAAGTTCTGAACAACTCAGCGTATTGGCATGGAGTGATCTTTTTCCTCTCTCGCGACTCGCCAACATGAAGTTGGTGAGTGTGGAAAATCGTACTCCAGACCACCTCCCGGCATGATTTCTCAACACAGGCTGTCATGGCAGGTCACTACCGCTCGTGTTGAGAATCCTTCTGCTTGCATTGAGGAAGCTGTCGCTTGAGTAGAACATCTACTCGAGTGGCAGAAAGAAGCAGCGACTTCTTGTGATGTGCATGTAGCCATTTATGCTGATTTTACAGCGCATGACAAACTCCCAGTGATAAAAATCAGCACGACGTATAGCACTCCAAACTCTACCACAGCCTTTAGTCCTCCAGTCTCTTCCATTTGTGCAGCAAAGATCCACTGCCAACTGACAGAGCTTCAAGATCATCCCAGAGAAATGTGCTGCCAAGTTAGTGGCCAGTGAGGAAGATAGGAAGAAGCTAATTTCCACCACTGGCATGCCGCCCCAAACATTTTCCAGAGACGTGTGCCTACCACACCGTCCTCCAGGCAGCAAGTTGGTTGCACTACTCCCACATCGACACTTCCCCAATCTAAGCCCAAGGCCATGTCTCTCGGCCAGGCAGCCACTGCAATCTTGGTGACTAGCAGTGAGTCTGAATTGGATTTGTGTCAGCCGTCAACTAGTAGCCAATCATCACAGCAAACTGAGCAAAGTGGACAACAGGAGCCAGAGCCAGCAAAAAAGGGCACAAGGGACACCAAGTGAAGAAGGGTGGAAGCATAATACACTCTAAAAACAGAATATAACGTGGCTCCCTCTATGGCTGCAAGCTATAAAATTCTCACTAAAAGCTGACATCACAAATAGAAACAATCAGCGCGTATTGTTGAAACAAGAAACCGTCTGAATTCTCGTTTACTGAATCAACCTATGAAACAACTGACTATGGAACAGACCCTTAACCACTCATAGGACCATTGCACTAGTGGAAATTAAACTTTCAGAGGGAGAGTAAGAGACCTGATCCTCTAGGGCACGTGTGACACCCTACTAAACTATGTGAAGCCTAATGTTGACATTCTCTCAAAAACTGGGGTCCCAAGAGGCTTCAGAGATAACTGTTAGCAGTTATATTCTGTCTAATTCCATCCTAATTTTGTTCCAGTAACACAAATTGTCAACCTACTGTTGCAAAGTGAAAACTATTGACTTTTCATCATTAATGAGATCTTTTTGAAAAGGAATGTATTGAAGTGAATCCTAGCCAGCTGCATGACCAGGGTAAAAGTGAGTCTTAAACCATTTACATTCAGACTGTGAACCAGCAATCATCAACCCTAGGCCGCAAGTGATGCATTACGCAAAATTTTGAAATCAAAGTGAAAATGTTTTGAATGGAATTCAGTAGAGTTTCGTAGATTACTAAAGGCTACTATCTTCTGTTTTCATGTGGTATCTACCACAAAAGAGAATGTGAAAGCATTATTACAATAAGAATACTATTATCTTTCCATTAACTAAAGAAATCTAAAGACAACATCTGATAGAATAGACCTATAAACGCTGGAAGGAAGATGGCAACAGTCTAGTTGAACTCCTTATCTTCAGAGTAGAGGTTAGAGCATTGGCCAAAGTGACCCTGTAGTAAGTAGGTGACACCACTGTAATAACATTCACCCTGAGAGTAAAAGAGTCATAAAGGAACTACAAAATGCAACCTTCTGGCTAATAAGTCATTCTTCTTCCACTAATAGAAATGTGAAACTGTCATTGCAACAAGAAAATGACAAACCTTTCACTTATGTAAGAGATCTTTGAAATACCATGTGCTCCATATTACTTTTAAGCAGCCACAGGGTCATTGCAACATTGAGACTTAAACTATTAACCTTCAGAATAAGAGTCCTAGCCTTTAACCCCTAGGCCGAAACTGATGCTTTGTTAGGCTGCATGAAAACTTTGTGATATTGACTCTTAAAATTGAATTCCAAGAAGTTTATTAGGTGACTGCATGCTGCTTTTCTTCTTCTTTTAATATATCTGATCCTGTTGCTACAATAAGAAAACTGTGGATGTTTCACTTATTAAGGAGCATCTTTAAGTTAGCAGACCACTAGGTAGTTAAAGGACCATGACAACAGTGGAACTTGAACCATTCATTTTCAGTAGGAGTAAGACCCTTACCGATTAGCCATCAGGAGAAGCTCTTGTCTTGCTTTGGGTATTTATTGAAATAAAATTCAGAAATACAGTTCAAGAAGTCTTCCTTTGCAGCTAGAAGGTTACTCCTAATTACATTGAGAATTAAAAGGAGGAGAGCGGGGTCGACAGAGACAAAGGGATAGTGGTTTTCTTACTTGGGAAATAGATTAATACAAATATTTGCTGAGAGGGAGCTAAAACAAATATTTGCTTCTCAGTAAAAAAAAACTATTTTTCTTTATGTTTTTCTTTATCCTCGTGCCAGTTCTCCCTGTTAGTTTTTCTGCCCTCTGTTTTGCCTTTTTCTGCATGTTTTTCTGTCCTCTGTTTTGCCTCTTCTGCTGCGTGTTGCCTTTTCTGCTCATTTTTCTACCCTGTGTTTTGCCTTTTTCTGCTCAAGTTTCCTGCCCTCTGTTTTGCCCTCTTCTGCTCCGTTGTGCTTTTTCTGCTTGTTTTTCTGCCCTCTGTTTTGCCTTTTCTACTCGTTTGTTTTTCTGTCCACTGTTTTGCCTTTTTCTGCTCGTTCCTTCCCTCATCCTGCCGTTTTCTCAAGACCTGGCATTTCGACAGAGACGTCTCACCCCAGCTCCCAGATACCCCCAGGGGTGACTGTGCTGCGCTCTACAAATGCTGTTGATTGATTGATTGATTCTTCATCTTACTGTTCCCTCATAAACAAAAAAGGTGAAATAATTGTTGCAAAATGAAAACATTTGATTTTCACTGCTTAAGTGAATCTATGAACTACTTTGTGAATGAGATGGATTTAAAGAATTCTTAAGGCCAGTGACATAGAGAAATTGAACCCTTAAATTTAAGTGTGAAAATCAAAGGACCTTTATGTAATGGATAAGGTTCTACAGTGTGGAGAGAAAAAATAGTGATGGCATTTACTCTGTTAGAATAATTCAAATGATTCTTCCTTCTTGATAAAAGCTGACTAGTTTCAAGAAAATGATTGATCTTACATTTATGAAAGAGATCTTTGAAAGACCTTTTGACTGAAAAGTCATAGGCACAGTCACAGGAGTAAGCCAACAGGTGGTGGTGAGCACTTGGTATTCAGAATGAGAGTCAAAGACCTTAACTACTTGGTCATGAGTGTTGCTCCATGGAGCAGAGGTAAAACAGTGATGAAATTGACTTCATGAGCAGAACTCATAAATGCTTCATGGGAGACTGACTGCGATCCACCACCTTTTGCTTACAAGTGAATTTTACTCATGCTAACAACAAATCTGAACTTCTTTAGTTGTGTGCGACAGGGCTTTTGTGTGATAACAATGCATGTTACATGCAAGACAAACATGACTGCTTTAGTTATTAAAGAATGTGAGTAATTGATATAGGGCCCAGAAGAGTGTGTTAACTGAACTGTTTAATGGTAACGCTTTTGACAAACCCCGAAATGGTCCTGCTCGTGGTTAAAGGAGCTCCACAAATTAACGGGTTTTGGCGGATGGGATGATATTGGGATCTCCACGTTAGGGGACTTGGTAAAACAGGGGAAACTTAAGCCCTATGGGTCACTGGCGGCAGAGTATGGACTACGCCCCACTCAATTCCTCAAGTACGCACAACTGCGTCATTCGTGGCAAGCCGAGCCAGCACTCGCCTCCACACTGCCAGCATATGCCCCGCTGGAAGGCCGTCTGCTGCAGGAGCGAGTATCCGCTAAGCTAGTATCATTGACGTACAAGACTCTGAATAACAATACACCGGACAGACTGGGGAAACTGAGGACAGCTTGGGAACAGGACCTGGGCGAGATGGACACAACAGACTGGGAGGCAGCCGTGATGCACCACAGAGAAGTTGCGATTAAATCCAGACTGAGACTCATACAATTCAAGATCTTCCATAGGGTGTATTATGACAGGGCTTGACTGCACCGCATGGGTCGATCCAGTGATTCCTGCTGCCTTCGGTGTGGGAACCCGCAAGGAACCTTCTATCATATTCTCTGGGACTGCCGTGTAGTGCATGCTTATTAAGCACACATAGTGGGGGAATTGAGCAAGATACTAGAGACAACACTCCCCCTGGATCCAAAATTTGTCTTGCTAGGGAGAGCCACTGAGGTAGATTTGAGTCGCCCACATTTGATTTTCGTGATGCTCGCTTTTGTGGTGGCGAAACGAGATGTGGCACGAGCATGGGGAGCTCCTGCGGTACCCCGGGCCGAGGAATGGAGTAGAGGGATGGATATGTATATGGCGGCCGAATGGGTCATTTATAAAGCAAGAGGGTGCCCGAGGAAATTCCGTAGAGTATGGGGTAAGTGGAGAAGATATCATGGCCTTGACGGGGGATTGGGACCAAACTGACGCACTAGGAGTCCTGAGGACTCAAGACATGTCTCAAGTTGTTGGGAGGCGGGCGACGGGACAGAACCGCCTGGAGTGCTGCGGGGGGAAAGTAGAACACTGCGGGCTTCTGTATTATGCGTGGTTGATGAGGTTGTTGGGATTAAGATCTACGATGCTGTTACTCTTAGGGGGAGATGGAGGGAGGGGGAGGCACATGAACGTGCAGTTTACTATCTGTGACTTGTCAGATGTGCTTATGTTGGTTAAAAACGCAAATAAAAATATTACGAACAAAAAAATGGTTACGCTTTTGAGCATGTGTATAATCGCTTAGCGTTGAGTTAAAACATTCCATGTTTTCTGTTTTCAAACTAACCAAACCGAGATGGAAAACTTTCCATTTCTTTGGTGCTGGCATTGTAGCCATGGCTGCAGGAAACAACTACATTGTGGAGATCGTCTTGGAAGGGAGAAGGTAAAAGTAATATGAGCTTTCGTGCTGCTGTGTGCTTCTACAAAGGGGCATTATTTGCACATTTTTTTAGTCAAGCAGTGGCTGAATGGAAGTGACAACGCTTGCTCCATAAGACATCATTAGTGTAAAAGTTATCAAAGGTGCCAGTGAAGAGACATGGTTATATATAAAAGCCGAGTGCTAAGGGAAAATGCTAAAGGGCCGAATTCCAACTACTGGCCCGATGGCAGCATTAGGTACGAGGGGGGACCTTTAAATTGCTTCCCAAATATAAGCTTAGGAAACTGATACAGCCATATAAGTTGGATGATTTACAACTTTTAAAAACTTTTGGCTAGGAAATAGACTAACAGATTAGGCATGTGTGGTAAAACATGACAGGGGACTATTTATCCCTCTGATCTTGGAGCAGAGTAATTTTGATTCTACCCCAGGATACCGTAGTAGTGCATCATAATCATTTGTAGTCTGCACTCAAATATATTCTGTGTGATAAATGTTACTAAAAGAAGATGGAATATTGCATATTTAAAGTACTCCACGTGAAAACAAATGAGATTTAGCAATTGTGTGCCTAGAAATGTGATTAATGAAAGTTCCTCCAATACTTACATATCAATATTTTGAGAGGAAGTTAAGCTTATAGCGTGTCTCATGAGAAGCTGATGACATAATGTATGCATAGTCCAATGTTTAGACATTTATAATTGAAGCAAGAAATACAGTTACTCTAATTTATCTTAAAATGACATATTTCACGTTAATAATTTGCAATGTATTAATTCGTTAAGAAATTGCATTTTTATGTGCTTAGAAACGTGCATGAAATTAAGGGTACCTGTGCGAAGCCTGCAACGCCTCCAGCTTTCTTTAGAAGGAAATCAGGCAGCTGTGAAAAAAAATTAAAGTCCCGGGAACCAATATTGAGTCTTTCCCTGACTTCTCAAAAGACACAATATGTTCTACAGCAAAGAGATCCCCTATCCTGTAAAAACTCCTCTTTCCAACCTTGCCAAACAATCATCTTGTAAAATCCTTGGGAGCTGATCATTCCTAATGAAGGGGATATACCTACGGAATCTACCCACCCCATGTTTTTTCCATACACCTGCCCAGTTACGAAATGCTGTGATTAAAGTTTTGAACACTGTTTTAAAAAAAACTTGATTCATAAAATTTCACGAGACAACCATTAGCCCTTGCCCCTATCAAGATCTCAAATATTGAAGGAACATAGCTGGGGTCCTCCCCTCACCTTGCCTGGTTACCGAATAGAGGCCCATAATATTGCAAAACTGGGGTTAGATAATATAGCCTAAAATTAAGGAGCCCCCACCCCCCCTCTACCCCCAGGGAGGCACAGAAATGCAATGGCCCTCCTGGACCTACCATATGACCAGATAAATCTTGAGATCGCTCTCTCGATTTGCTTAAACCAGTCATTGTGTATCACCAGGGGGATTGTGCAAAAGATATACAATAGTTTTAGCAGGATCATCATTTTGTTTAAGTTACACCTCCTCATTATTGACAGCTTTAAATTGTCCCATTGATGGAGATCTTTCTTAATTTTCCCCATTATAGGGGCAAGGTTGAAATCTACTATAATTTCAACCTTCGCTGTAATATGTATTCTTAGGTCGACTGCTTCTTCAACAATCCTACTATCGAAGGCAGTAGTAAATCTGTTTGCCAAGATCTGAGTTTTCGCCCTGTTGAGTAAAAAACCTGATTGAGGCCCAAAATTTTCAGCTATGGTTTCCACGGCACACAACGCTCTGTCAGGATCGGTAGTAATTATGGCCACATCATCAGCATAAGCCAATAACTTTGTGTCCCAACCCAGCAAGCTAACAGGGATAATGTCAGTGGAGGCTTCCAGCCTTCTTATAAAGGATACAGGCCCTTCGATCTCACGACTATACAGGAGTCTGCTGGAAGGGGTCCCGGATGATCTGGACAAGCATAGGTTGAGGTGGCAGGATAGGCTAGGGATTCCGGATTCCTGCTTTTTGAAATCATTAGAAATAGGGGGCTCTATATTGTGCTCCGCTAATTTGCAGTCACAACATTTTAAAACTCTTTTTGATTTATATATAATGCCGGCAAAAAATTGCTAAATGGGAAAGAGTGGAGGAGACCCGGTGTTTTAGGTGTAAGGCACATTGTGCGGACTTGGTTCATATCTTTTCCACTTGCCCTAGTATAGAACCAATCGGTAAGGAAATAGATGAATTTTTGCGGGATGTATTGAAAGATGAGGTTCCTCTGTCACCTCAGCTTATGTTATTAGGTGTAGCTGAACTAGATGGGAAAATTGGGGAAGAGCTAATCTTTACAGCGATGTCAGACCTTAGGCTCTGCGTAGCCTCAGCCTGGTGATATCCTTTACTCCCGACCTTCCAGCAGTGGAAAGGGTGATTTTTGCACATTTATAACCTAGAGAGGGCACTTTATGAACAGGAAGGCAGAAATGGAAGGATCAAAGGGAAAAGGATCTGGGTTCCAATAGCCTGGGCTTCCCTGCTCACCTAGACTGAGCACATTTTACTCTCCAGGGGATGTGGATTAATCACGGTTTTGTATTTATGAATACTTTATGATACATTTGCCCTTTTCTGTACTGTATTTATGCCTATTAGCCTCTTGCTGTTGTTTTTCAAGATTTATTGGCATTTATGATTAATGTAATCAAATGAAATTTGCTCTCTTTTACAGTTTTAACAACCTTTTAGCTGCCGCTTTTCATCGGTCAATGAACTATATTGGTTTTAATATCAATGACTAAATTAGTTAAATGAAATGTTTTGTCTGAAATTTATTTATGTGCATACTGACTTTTTTGCTGCAATTTCAGCTTTTTCTGAAAGAAAAAAAAATTCCAAAATGTGCATCCATTTTGCAACCTTGTGCACTATTAGGTGGACAAAATTTTATGGCCTCAGGCACGGTTTCCAGCATGAATTCACGTCTCAAGTTTAACATTGATTTAGCATTTAACCTTCAAAGTAGAATGTGTTTGCTAGCGTATTTTGTTTCCACTGCAGGTGCAAACAAAGCTTCATTAGTTAGTAAAAGGGTTTGTCTTTCAGTGAGATAGCAAGGTATGAGAAGATGTATTTTGGCAAGGAAAACCCGGTAACGAGCAGGGAGAAGAGTTTCCATGGAGGAGGAGAAGAATGAACAAGGACGAATGAAGCAGCAACTTATTGAGGTGGAGAAGATGGTGCCAGTAGCCAATTTGTGCCTGGATTGTGGAAAGTTGTCGGAGTGGATCACGTGGTTTACCCTGGATGCAGACTGATATCTTATGCTGTAACTTAGTGAGGGACAGAGAGACAACTTGGGACTGGGGAGCAGACCTCATCTTCTGCATTGTGCACCTTCATGCTACATGACCCTTGGTTAAAGTTTCTTCTACTGAAGACTCTGACAGCTGACATATTTTTATTATTTATTCCTACTAAATGCTTTTTAGTTTAAGGTTGTCCCTCTTTTTAAGGTAATGTAGGGAAAAATAGTGTGCTCATGCTTACCTTTTATAATCAACAGATGCAGGTTAATGTTCAATTCTTTTTCCTCATTACTTGCATCGTCAGCGGAAGTAGTTGTATTCTTTTTGTTATATTGGGTAAATCTCTTTAGGAGATTTGGACTCATTCTGTTTGTCCTGTATTTCTATACTATAATTTGGAGATGAATCCATATCAGTTTGTTTCTGAATTTATAATTAAAACGTATAAACTCAACATTTTAGTTGTCAAGGAGTTATTGTGTAACCAAATTGGTTATACTGTAATGAGATTAAATTGTGATTGTTTTCTCCCTCTTACCTATCAAGCAGCTGAAAAGACTGCCTGGTTGATTGGGGATGTCCAAGTGAGTTACAAATACACAAAACCTGATTATTCACGAACTCTACATTATTTAAAACTTTTTCAAGGATACTAGGAGCAGTTTAACAATGTCTCTGCCCAAGGGCTGGCTTCATAAGAATGCCAGTCACCTCCGGAACCAAGTGTTCAGTTTTCACTGCTTGTCAAAACACCAAACGGCATTTCATCTTTAAATGCGACCAAGAGGAAAAAATGTGTGAGAGGTCAGAAAGTACCTCATGTAAGCATCACCAAGGGAGCTGAAATGCCGTTTGGTGTATTGACAAACATTCTAATGAAGCCAGCCCTTGGGCAGAGATATTGTTAAACTGCTCCTGGTATCCTTGAAATAGTTTTAAATAATTTAGTGTTCGTGAATAATCAGGTTTTGTGTATTTCTAATTTGATCAGTGGGGGCAACCTGATTCAAGTGGGCCCAATCTCTCTCAATCTGCATATTATCTGCTGAGTGGTTTATAATATTTATGAACATTCCAATACATTATTTGAAGAATATTATTGCAAAATAAATAATCTTATGATGGTAAAATACCAAATATTGTATGTGTGCTAATTGTTGGTACAAGGATGGAGCTTCATTTTCAGATAAGAACCTCTCTAAAGGTTCGCCTAACTCTTAATATTCGCTCTCTGATGGAGAATAACTCACTAGAAGGGGAGTGAAAGAGAGTCTAGAAGTTCTCCTTTTCTCCAAAGAGGTTGCATTTTCTTGTGGCGACAACAGGACCTGCTGTTCATGTGATCCCACTAATAATGGGTTTAACACCTGTTGCAATAAGAAAACTTCTGGATTTTCATTTATTAATGAGATATTTTAAACATGTTGTGATAAACATCCATTTGCACATTCTTGCAACCATGCGACAGTGCCACTTGACCCTTTAAGTGTCAGAGTGGCAATCAGAGATATTAAGCTCTGGACCAGACCAGAGTTATACTGAACGCTGTTAAATGTAATAATGACAAATTTCCAAAAGACTATTTAATAAGGTCTCATACGTGGCAACAAGGTCACCTACATACACTGTGATTGGGATCTAGAGAGGTAAGAGTGAGTGAAGATACAGAAGTTGTTTTCTTCTTTGGGACACAAGATAATTAAAACCATCCAGAGATAATGTGAATACACATATATTTGCATCCACATAAGAAATTGACATTTATGTTCCTAATTATGCTCTTCTCCGATTAGAAAAAATGTAGAAATATTTGTGCTATATTTATTTTCACTCTTTAAAATATCTTTTGATTGAACCAACAACTAAACAGTACTCAGTGATGCCCTGCTGCCCCTTACACACGGTAACAGATTGGCATGCCCCAATGGGTTGACTATCTGTTATAATCGCAGTCTTTGTTTCTCCCATCCTTTCCACCCCTCTTCCCTTTCTCCCTTTGGCCTCACCCTTGGAATTCTGAGTGGGAGGCAATTTAGAATGTTGGTGTCCTCTCAGCACCATTCCCTGCTGTACTGGCAAGTTGGAGATGTTTTACTTAGCTACTCAATAAAGAAGTTGGGATTACCTACCTGCGTCCTTCTTTACTTCACTATCTTTGATTAAGGTCGCAGCACAAAGGTGTGGAAAGGGTACTAGAATCAAATATAGCTGCCACTTATAAGCTCCAGTTCTGATTCATACCAACCACTTTAAAAGTATGTGTTTATGGCTGCCAAGGCAGCCCTGCACTTCTCTGAGCCAGGCAGAATCACAAACATGTCATATTTCACATTTGATATTAGCTAGTGGGCCGATTTAAAGCTGGTCATACAGGGTACATTGTTGCAAAGTGAGAGAGTACCCTGTCCACCAAACCATTGGTCTGCCTGCCTCATTTAGAGTTGGGTGGGCTGCCAGATTTTCAAAGGGCCATTGGAGGACTGACTTACCACAGCCTTGTTAAAGGTGGAAGGTGTAACGTCTTTATTTTCCTGTCCCTCGCCACCATGTAAAGCCTGGCAGTGAGGGACTTGAAAAAATAAATAATAATGGCTCCACATCCTTGGTGAAAACTCTGGGGAGTTTGTTTTTTGAAACACAAAACATTTTTAAACGTTTGGTGCATGTCCCTCAAAACCAATGGAGATGGTACACCAAACATTTGTACATTGAAAGAAGCCACCATGATGACACTTTCTTCCACTGTACAGAATTGCCCTTTGTGCCTGCAGAAAACTTTAATCTTGGAGGGGGAAATACCCTCAGACTGGAGGGAGGAGTTAATGCTGTTCATAATCCTGACAGACTCTACTCACTCGGCCAAACTCTAAATCAACCACAAAGTAATCTACAAATAGTGCGGTGAAGCTTCCAAAGTGTTCATGCAACCTATTTAAAATGAGTACATGCATAAAATTTAGATTGATGTTTCTGTGCATTGAAGGGATTCCAATTTCTACCTTTTACTGCCTAACTGTGGTGTAGTTTTTCCTATGGTAAAATCCTGCTTCGGAAATAAAACTATTTTTGATAAGTCAGGTTAAAAAGAATAGGACATGTCATCCTTGAAATGCTGTAATGGATATCAAAAACCTAATTTGGTGGTGGACCTATATTTTTGTTAAATATACTGGTAACTTCTCTCTATTAACAGAAGGGTCCTAGTCTGAGAATCAGCAATAATTAATTTCGGGGGTGGGGGTGGGGGGGGGGGGGGAATGGGGTCCTCGTCTAAATAGGTCAGCCAGGGTTGGAATTCTACAATTTTGAAATTCTGAAAAAGTAGGTTGGTTTGAGCCTTGAAATTTTCTTAAGGCTAGATTAGAAGTTGCACCAGTCACTGGCTAGTGTTCCCTATAAGAAAGGGTTTCCATCACCAGCTCTTTGGAACACAAGTGAATTAAGGAGGAATGAAAAGATGTAGAAGACATCTCCCTGCTGTCTGACTGGAAAAGAACAGGGGAGATCCTGCTTCTCTAAGTAACCCTTGCTTACTAAGTGCTATCAAGGGTCATAACAGCTGGCCTCCTTTAATGTTAAATCCGATGCCTGGGCTCCTTTGTCGCAAAACAAGCTGACCCATTGGTGGCGGGCTGGACTGTAGTCTTCTAGCGATTTTACTTGACTGAGTGGTTGAATCTGACTTCCACATCTAAATTGTGGTCCTGAACACTGGAAGTCTCCTCCAGCTGACAAAGAAACAGTTCTCCAGCACCTTCACCTGCAACTTGGTAATTGTTTCAACCACATGAGGATCTATACAGATTGCTAAGAAGAATTGGGTTGTTCTGGTTTAAACATTTTAGCGGGAAGTTCAAGGCTACCACAAGACAGCTGAAATCAAGCATCGTATCACATGGAGCCCTTGTCATTTGTAGCATCCTTCATTACCTGATGGAGGAATTTGAGCTCCAAGAAAGTCACCAAGTCTAAAGATAAATCTTGATGAAAAAGGCAGCATAGTGAGGAGAAGTCTATGGCAGTGCCAGGTGTCCTCTCAACTCTCCTGAAATTTATATCAGAGAACTTTACCACCCTCCTTTTCACCATTATCAGAATATTTGTGGATGGTTCTGGTTCAGTTCTGCACATGAAAACATGGCAACTCCATCGAAGTGCACGTCTCACGGTGCTCAGGAGAAGAAGCCTTCTGCTACAGACTTAGGCACTATACCCGTTCCCAGTTTAAGGAGATATTTGGAGTACAACTACGCATGAAACGTGAAGGCAACCCTTGGAGTGTTTTCACTTGCTGAAGGGATGGCTCTGGCAAAGAGAAGCCCTATGAAACTTCTCACCTGCATAATTATTCAAGGAAAGTCAGCATAGACTCCACAGTCACCATAGGTCCAAGGGAGAAACATGTGAGAGGCAATCACATATACAAAGTGGAGATACATGTGAAAATCAACACATGACTTGAGAAAAGGGAAGACTTACACACTGAATCGTCCAATGGCTGAAAGGGTTGGGGCCAAAAAAGCTGGGGATACCTTCTCTTCTTCCTTGTATAAACAGCCCTCTATGAGAATACAAGGGAGAGACCCGTAAAGAGCTTACATCTACCTGTTCTGCAGGCACATATGGCAGTGACTAAAAGACAACTAACATACTAATGCATTTTTAATGTGCCTTATTGTATTTTTAAAGCTAAAACTGGTGTGTATATTACTTCTATTATAGAGAAACACATTATCCACCACAATTTCAGCCAATAAACAAAGATATCAACTCCCCTTCCCCCGACCAGGAGCATCTTATCTGAGCACATCGTTCCACTGCAGTCTGACTTTTTCCCCACCTGAGCTCCTTTCAGTTGATTGGTTCCATTAATAGTATTCCTTTAATCAAACATTCTCTGTGCCCATAACTAATGAGGCGCATTACCTCTGTATTTACTTTCCCTATGTATTACAACATAGGTTGCCAGATTCACACAAAATTGTCTCTCTTTAGTAGCATTCGCTACCAATCGCTCCCCTGCCATTGTTTCCTAAATTCACCAGCATCACACATGCCAAGTTGGACTGACTTTTTAATTGGATTGTCTGGTGATCGATCTTCAGCCGCCCTATAAGCATTAGTTGATATGTTAATTACCAGTTTCCCTGTGTGTACCTATCCCACTCAGGATGTCGTAAATCCAAGATTGTAATATCTGGGCTATCTGGCTTTGGAATTCCCACTATCTCCTTATAAAATGCTACAACCTCCTTCCAATAAATTCATGTTGTGGGGCATACCCACCACATATGTATGGGCAGGCCCTTCTCTCAGTGCTTTCTCCTGCATCTATCTGTAGTGTGGGTAAACATTTTATGGAGTCTGTCTGGTGTTAAGTAACATTGCCTATAACACTTTAAGAGCTGACCCTCTGTGCTGCACAGAGAGACTCCATAAGTCTCCCACCTCTAAGCAGGTATATCTTTTTCTAAGATTGTGGAACATTCACTGTTATGGATGCAGAAAGGGTTTGTCTGAAGTGTGCCCAAGAACTTATAAAGAGCAGAGACCCACTCCTTTGTACCATGATATGTCGTTAAGACCTTTCTCCTTCTGTAAGTAGCCATGTTGTTACCTCCTTTATCTTTGACTGGGGTACCTAGTGAGGCATTGGTTGGTATCAGAATCACTCTAACTCAGGGAGACTGTATGTTCTCCTGTTGTAAGTGAATGTTCTAATGTCCCCTTCGATTAACTTATCTGAAATCATCCTGGAGTTAACCATCCTCCAATTTTGATGGGATGTCAGTCCAAGTTCTGTTGTAAAGTTTGTACTTGCTAATATAGGCGTCAGGGGTGAAGGAAAGGTGGTCACTTTTAGTCTAAGGGCTATTTTGTCCCTGCTATCCATTTATGGGCTGGTGATTTGGCTACAGTGTGAATTTTGCAATCTATGTTACGTGGCAGCCGTTTCAAATCCCACCCCATAGTGATCTGCTACAGCTCTGTCCATGTGTGTCCAGTGCTTATCAAATTCCTTATCTGACCCTTCCACTATGATTCTCAATTATGCTGCTCTGTAATAATTGCAGATATGCAAAAAGCTAAGGCCTCCCTTGTCTTTAGGTGTGCATATAACTTTCCTGGACGCTCGAGAGTCTTTATCCAACCATATAATTTTGATTAAGGTGTTTTTCAAGGTCATGTAACACATGTTTGTCCATAGGAATCAGTAATGTCTGAGAAACATCTGGCAGTTTGGGAACTCATTTTAATATCTTTAATGCTGCCTACCCTATATATATATATATTCAGCACAAACAATTCTGAGCTATCTACATTATCCAATTCTTAAGCATTAATAATAATACATTACATTGGAGTGTCACAGAAATGCCAATGCCCAAAATTGCCAATGCCAACACGTGTTTCGCGCTCACTGCGCTTCTTCAGGGCTGTCATACAAACAAAATTGATACACTTTAGAATCACAAACACAATAGTATAACTTCCTATACCTATACATAAGCACTCTACTACTATAATATTGGGCAATTTTGGGCATTGGCATTTCTGTGACACTCCAATGTAATTCTGACTACAAACAAAAATGAGAATAAACGTCTAAAAAGAAATGAAAAAAGAAGACTCAATTTATTATTATTAATGCTTAAGAATTGGATAATGTAGATAGCTCAGAATTGTTTGTGCTGAATATTAAATAACACTGGTAGGGACCAGTGGCTGAGATTGTGGGGCACCGGGCAAAAAACCTGTAACCCATTCTGTATTATATATATATATATATATATATATATATATATATATATATATATATATATATATATATAGATAGATAGATAGATATATATATATATATATATATATATATATATATTACCTACTGGCGGTCGCCAGTAGGTAGTTATAGTTAGGACCACGTTTCCATAGGAAAACCTCAACATTCTATTTTGAATAACTTTGACGCCGGTCGACGAATCCTCGCGAATTTCTCAAAATAGGTGGGGTGCTACGCTCCGCTCCTACCCTGAAAGTCTCGGGGGGATCCGTCAAGCGGGGGCTGAGATAAAAGGGGGGTCCCAAAACGCGTTTTTCCCATGCATTTTTCCATAGGACCTTTAGAACGAGCTACAGCCCGAACGGCTGAATAGAATTACTCGAAATTTGGCAGAGAGGTAGTCCCTAGGTCAAGGAAGTGCCTTTTGTAGGTTTGGTGTAAATCTGTTCAGTAGATTCTGAGAAAATAGCCTTTAAATCAATATATATTCTGAGCCAGCTTACGGTACGCTTACCGTACGCTTACGGTAAGCGTACGGTGGCGTGCGCGAGCGCGATTCTGATTGGCTCTTAGATCTTAGTAAACATTCGAATCGGCCGAAACCAGGAAGCGGCGGCCGCCATTTTGTGTATTTCACTCTGAAAAAAAAGAGTGAAAACAAGGAAAGGGGGCAATGAGGAGAGTTACAGACCCCCTAACAATTGTAAGGGGGTCAAAGAAGGACAGAAAAGTACAAAAAAAACATTTATTGATTTAAAAAAAAATCACGGGGTACGCGTACGGTAAGCTTACGGTAAGCGTACGGTAAAAAAAATAAAATAAATAAAAGAAAATCAGATTTAAGAGTTTAGAAATTAGGGAGCTCTAAAAAGAGCTGTTGTGTTTATGGAGTCATTTTTTTAGTGGTACCTACAAGTAAGTACCGATGCAGAGTCTAAGGTTCAAGAGGAAGACTCTGTTCCCTTCATCATTGAAGTGCACACCATCTCCTCTATAAATGTCTTGCATGTCGTAACGCAAGTTGTTGTGGTAAATGGCACCCATACCATAGTCACGGAGGAAAGCAGAAACAGATTTGTTGACGTGCTTTCTTGCTTTGTCAATCTGTGGACAGAAATGATTGGACCAGTTCCATTTTTGCCTTTGGCATATGTTGGAAAACACAAAGGCAGTTTTAGGGAAAAGTGTAAACAGTTGTGCAAAGGTGTCCTTCATAAGCATTTCCAGACCTACCCCAGTCAAAGTGCCTAGGTCATTGCCACCACAGTGCACTATTATGAGGTCAGGGTGTTGGATTTGCATGAAGGATTTCACCAATGGCATCAATTGGTGCCACTTTAACCCTCTCTGACCAATCCATTTAATGTCTACATTTGGCAAAGCAAGGTCTCTCACCATATCTGTTTTCTCTGCAAACTTTTCACTCCAGAAGACATAGCTGTGCCCTACAATCCACACTGTGAACATCTTCAAAGGAGAACTGGATGCACTCAGGAGGTGTCTTTCAGTAGAATGGCAATATGAAAAGAAAGACAGTTTGGAAATGGAGGCATACATATTTTTTACAAAACAAAAAAAACTGATTGGCTGTTTCATACCATTCTAGAAAAAAAACTAGGCTGTATGTGAAAATTAATAGAAGCATGTTTTGTATTGGTACAAAAAAATGTGTAACCAAAGAACAGTACTATGGATTTGCTGTTAGGATTGAAAAGTCAAGCACTCTTGCTCTGTGGAATTGAAACATTGTGTGTCGAACTTCTGACCTAACTGCACACAGCAGTGTTCCATGAGCTGTTGCTATGGTAGCAGGCAGAAGTCAAGTTGGGGGAAGGGTACTAGGCAGAAGTCAAGTTGGGGGCAGGGTACTTTTGGAAAAGGGTTGGTTTTCAACCAATAGAAATGTGTCATTACATTTGAAAAAAAGGGGGAAGCACTGAGATTTGAAACTTACATGTATATGTGTGGAAAAATAGAGGGAAAGTTTGCCATTATCTGGTTCTGCTGAGAGGAGAGAGGTGAACACAACAGAGATCCTGGCTCTGATAATCTGCTGTTTGAGTGACACATTTCTTTCACAACTAACTAATTTTAAAGGTGAGTTTACAGTTTGAGAGGGGATGTATGTGGTAACTTAAGAAATGAATAATAGAAATGGGAATTGTTTTTGTTGTAGTTACACATGGTGGATTCATAATGTGTCAGTCTGTAAAAGAGATTTTCACTTGGCCCGAAAAAAAAAGAGCAGTAAGTGTGCTTTCAAATTGGCAAAGAAATTTCATTTTGGGACTAATGTGAAAACATGACTCTGTGTGCATAGAAGAATTATAGGCAGAAATGTATTGCGTCTTGCTCTGGTGATTTCACAGTTGCAGTAGATGGAAAAGAGGAGCGAATTTTTGGGGGAAGAAGCAGAGGCTTAGCACACACCCATGTGCTTGCCATGTATAGTCATGCACAGTAATTAGAAGCGAGTGGGGTTTTCAGGTTTAAGTCTGTAATGCAAATACATTCAGCATCACTAAGGCTGGTTGCCCCTGCTGGAGTGTAGGCAGTCACAGAGAATACACACGGTGGTGGTCTGAAAAAAAAACAGCTTGGACATGTGCATTTAAATAAATATAAAAAAAAGGTTTCAGAATGTGTCAGTCTGTAAAAGTGATTTCAAAGTGTAAAAAGAGATTTTCACTTGGCCCGAAAAAAAAAGAGCAGTAAGTGTGCTTTCAAATTGGCAAAGAAATTTCGTTTTGGGACTAATGTGAAAACATGACTCTGTGTGCATAGAAGAATTATAGGCAGAAATGTATTGCGTCTTGCTCTGGTGATTTCACAGTTGCAGTAGATGGAAAAGAGGAGCGAATTTTTGGGGGAAGAAGCAGAGGCTTAGCACACACCCATGTGCTTGCCATGTATAGTCATGCACAGTAATTAGAAGCGAGTGGGGTTTTCAGGTTTAAGTCTGTAATGCAAATACATTCAGCATCACTAAGGCTGGTTGCCCCTGCTGGAGTGTAGGCAGTCACAGAGAATACACACGGTGGTGGTCTGAAAAAAAAACAGCTTGGACATGTGCATTTAAATAAATTTAAAAAAAAGGTTTCAGAATGTGTCAGTCTGTAAAAGTGATTTCAAAGTGTAAAAAGAGATTTTCACTTGGCCCAAAAAAAAAAGAGCAGTAAGTGTGCTTTCAAATTGGCAAAGAAATTTCGTTTTGGCACTAATGTGAAAACATGACTCTGTGTGCATAGAAGAATTATAGGCAGAAATTTATTGCGTCTTGCTCTGGTGATTTCACAGTTGCAGTAGATGGAAAAGAGGAGCGAATTTTTGGGGGAAGAAGCAGAGGCTTAGCACACACCCATGTGCTTGCCATGTATAGTCATGCACAGTATTTGGAATGCCATTGGAAATTTTTACAAAAATGATTTAAAAAATTACTATTTGGCCATGTGGAAAAGTAAGCAATTCTATTGTGGACTAAATATATTATTCAAAAAATTTTCGTGAACCAAAATGTTACAGAGAATCGGTGAGATCTGGACAGATTAAACTTTAGAATTTTAATGGTTTTCCCTTGGAAATTTATTCCAGGGAAAAAAAAAAATACTATTTGGCCTAAAGGAAATAAAATCAGATGTATTTTGGAGTTATTTGAGATATAATATTGTGATTATACTCCTGAAACAAAAATATCAGACGGTATTTTAAAGAAAAAAGTATTGTTTTTAGATGATATTTTTTTAGAATAATATGCATTTCTGTAATGATATGTTTAAGTGAGAAGAGATTCTGGGCTTTTTTAATACAATCTTTGAGATTGTTATTTTTTTTTGCCCGCTGTAAAATGATGAATGCAATTGCTTTCACAATTTATAGTGAAATGCAATATATTCTGAAAACAGCAAAAATAAGGCAAAAATATTTTTGGGTAAAAAATATAAATATGTGTACTGTATTATAAAATGGTTTAAAAATATTAATACTTTTTTCTTTTTTTTCAGATCGATATAGAAAATTTTCGTAAACTACAACCATTTTAAAAACTATTTTTTAAAAAAACAAATGAATAAATATTTTTTTGAGTGAGTATGGTAAGTCAATTGTAATAATTGTAGTCTCTCAAGGACCTTGTAATGTGATAAATGATTTTTAGTGTTTTTTTTAAAAAATAAAAAAAAAGGTACGCTTACCGTACGCGTACGGTAAAAAAAAAAAAAAAAAGTTTTTAAAAAAAAATGTAAAAAAAAGATGAAAGATAAGGTTGGCTCTTAAAAGAACCGTTGTGTTCATGCAGGGACAGAGGAAAGGAACCATGGGAAAATCATTCAAAGCTACAAATGTGCTGATCTATTTTGTTATTCACTAGGGAAACACTGGTCTCCCTATAACAAATTAGAGCTTTACAAAATGTGCAATGAATATCAACCTTCCGAAATCGAGGGTTCATTTCCAGAGGGCCAGCAAAAGGAGATTCTCCCCCCACAGATGAAGGGCTCACCTGAGCTGCAGAAGAAGGAGTAAGCTCTGCAGGTGATGGTCCAGGCTGAGCTGCTGTGGATGTACTGGCTCGTCTTTCTGAAGAGTTACCTCCAAAAAGTTGAGCATGTGTCCTTTTGTGTACATCCTTGAGGTGCCTCATCATGGTGTGATTCCCAAAGGAATACTTCCTGTCAGGATTACCTCTAGAAAGTACACGCTGACACAGCTTGCAAGTAACTAAGGGTGCATTCACCTTTTGCTGGCCTTCTGGAAAAGTAAAATAATCCCAAACATAAGAAGGTTTTACTTTCCTCGCTCTCTGCCTCAAGACAGTGCTGCTGGTGCTAGCCTCACTCTCAGAAGAGCTCTGCTGTTCTGCCATCGTATCCCAAAGACAAACCAGCTCCTTCTCCCAAGGGATCACAAGCAGAAATGAGGGGAATGGGTGTGGTGTAGGAGAGTTCTAGAACTGAAAGTAGTTTCAACCAATCAAAAGTTGTGTTTCATGATCACATGACCAACCGTACGCTTACGGTACGCTTACGGTACGCTTACGGCAAAAAGTACGCGTGCGCGTAAAAAAGACACGCGCTTGCGCGCATGCGCATAACAGTCACTCCCCGGCACTTCCGCGTAACGTGCGCGTGTTGCGTAAGCGCGCACGCGTCCCACGCGCAGTACGCGCGGCTACGCAAAGTACGTAACTATACGCAAGCAGCGTAGATAGATTACGGACGTTGCGTAAACCGTACGCTTACCGTGAGCTTACGGTACGCGTACTATAAAAAAAAAAAAAAAAAAAAAAAAATCTGGAAATAAATTTTACTTGTTTATTTTAAAAAATTTATATAAAATAAATATTTAATGATTTTAAAAAATTAAGCATAGACTTTATAAAAGGTAAGAAAATTAAATTAAAAATATGTTTGAAAAAAATGAAGAAAAAAAAAAAAAAATAGCATTTAAAAAACCTTGCAAATTCACTGAAAAAAACATGGGTTTCACACACGTTATAGTTAGGAATTAGCATTTAAAAAACCTTAGAAATTCACTGAAAAAACCATAGGTTTCACACACGTTATAGTTAGGAATTAGCATTTAAAAAACCTTAGAAATTCAGTGAAAAAACCATAGGTTTCACACATGTTATAGTTAGCTGGACATTTTACTCGTAAAAAACCAATGAAATTGCCCCGTTATAGTTAGTTCAGCTAACTATAACTCGCGCGCCCGCAATGCACTGCTGATGACGTCACATATTACATCACTCATGACATGGTCAGTGACATCACTCATGACATCACTGATGACATCTCAAATGACATCACTGATGACATCACTGATGACATCATCCTTGTGATAGAGTGACAGACCGCCTCTCACGCTAATATAACCTTTGATACACACATTCAAAAATAGAGACTAAAATTTTCAAAACAATGGACATACCAATACCAGTTACAACAACCTCTTCAGTAATACTAAGATCCACATACACATCCACTCATTCACCAACAGTCCTATACAGTCACTCATACATGTACTCACTCATCATATTTACTCATACACCTATACATCCTGTAACACAATGCCACTCATCCATAGAGTTACTCACACACATAGTCACTCATGCTAATAAAGAATCAAACATACATTCACCTGCATATACAGTTATACACACACCACCACACTTACTTCTACGGAAACTTACACATACTTAGTCTTTTAAACAATCACTTATAGAAACATATACTTATTCATACAGGAACTCTTTCAATCTCTCCCTCTCACATATACTCACATATATACACCAATAATCACATATACTAGTTTAAAACATATGTAGTTACTCCTGAAGACACTATTGAGACAGTCATTCACTCACTAACACACCCATACACACACTCATCCACCCATACAGTCTTGCACACATGCTGTGTTCAACACATACAAACCGTGAGTCACTCATTCATGCACCTATGTACTACGTAATACCCCCCACCGAACCATGCAGACACTCAGACTGATACTCAAAAAAACAACTAATAACCTATATAGACACCCATGTAGCTACTCACCAACCCATGCAGCCACTTATACACAAAGTGAGAGACTGTCACAGATATTTATATGTTTAAACATTACTCACTAAACCATGTATTCACTATGATACACTTAAACAGTCAGTTACACAATCAATTTTTCAAAAAAAAACCAACCATTTACACACTTATATACCCATTTATTCTTCCATCGACCTTTAGATATACATATATAAAACATATTTAATTTTTCAGAAAAACACACATTCACTGGATGATGTCATCAGTGATGTCATCAGTGATGTCATTTGAAATGTCATCAGTGATGTCATGAGTGATGTCACTGACCATGTCATGAGTGATGTAATATGTGACGTCATCAGCAGTGCATTGCGGGCGCGCGAGTTATAGTTAGCTGAACTAACTATAACGGGGCAATTTCATTGGTTTTTTACGAGTAAAATGTCCAGCTAACTATAACATGTGTGAAACCTATGTTTTTTTCACTGAATTTCTAAGGTTTTTTAAATGCTAATTCCTAACTATAACGTGTGTGAAACCTATGGTTTTTTCAGTGAATATATATATATATATACATACCAGCAATACATTTCTCCGTGAAGGAGCCCAGACACCTGGCAGGGCAGCTTCGACGTGATGGGAATGAAGAAACCCATCTAAATCCCAGACAAACTTCTCATTACAAGAAGACGTCGACATCCTGTTTCAAAGGGTGTAAAGTGCTTTATTTCATTTTCAGGATATGCAGCAGTGCACTTTCATGTATCTTTTATTTAAAAATACATATATAAGTATATATAATATATATATATATATATATATATATATATATAAAAATATATATATATATATATATATATATATATATATATTCAGTGAAAAAACCATAGGTTTCACACACGTTATAGTTAGCTGGACATTTCACTCGTAAAAAAACAATGAAATTCCCCCATTATAGTTAGTTCAGCTAACTATAACTCGCGCGCCCGCAATCCACTGCTGATGACGTCACATATTACATCACTCATGAAATGGTCAGTGACATCACTCATGACATCACTGATGACATCTCAAATGACATCACTGATGACATCACTGATGACATCATCCATTGAGTATGTGTTTCTGAACAATTTTAATATGTTTAATATATATAGGGAAAGGCCTGTTGAAGAATGAGTGGGTGTACAAGTGTGTAAATGGATGATTTTCTGTGGTGCGTAACTGACTCTATAAGTGAGTCATTAAATGTATCTTACTGCAGACTAGTGACTAAACTGTGTAAATGTTTGTATGTGTCTGTATGTTGGTGTATAAGTGGCGGCATGGTTTTGTGAATACCTATATAAGTGTCTGTATGAGTTATTGATTGCTTGTCTCAGTATCTGTATGGGTACCGCAGTGTTTGTGTGGGTAGGGTGTGTGTGACTCTATGCATAGATGTGTGAGTGGGTGATTCTATGGGTGCATTGTTTTAAGAGTGCATCTGTGATGGACTGTATGGTTGAGTGAGTGTATGTATGGGTGTGTTAGGGATTGAATGAATATCTCAGTGGTACATTTGTGACTAACTACATATGTGAAAGGCAGTATATATGTGTGCAAGAGTATATAAGTGGGTACATGTGAGAGTGTGTGATTGTGAGAGTGGCTGTATGGATGAGTGTGCTTGTATCAATGATTCTGTAAGAGTGTAAGAATGTGATACTATTTTATGAGTAAGTGAACTTGAGTGTGTATAACCGCATAGGTGA